>NW_022881603.1:46887722-46975623 GCF_003369915.1 Drosophila miranda
TGACTGTACAAAGCTCGCACATCATTTTCATAAATTTTAAAACTGAAGGAAATCATTTTCAATATCAATGATATAACAATGAATTAAACGCACGTGTAACTGTGCCTTTGAGAATAATCACCAGAAAGTAGAACTTGAGCGAATTTCGTATTATTTACCTTCGTTTACTTTATGATACACATATGTATGTACATACATACATATGTACATGTGTGTAGTGCTGCAATCGGTCGGACACTCGGAATTTATATCCGGCGTGCAGTAAAAATATGACTTAAATAGTGAGGAACTAGTCTGAAAAAAACTGACCGGGTACAAATGTTGCAGCAACTCAACGTAACCTCTCGTTAGCTTTTTTTTATTTTTACGGTAATTTATTTATTGAATGTTCTTTCTTGGAGACTAAAGACAAGTAGATAAATCCTTATCTAATATATTATTTATTACAATTAATAATTTAGAGTACGGCCCTAAATAATAAACGCGGTTGAAGTTTAGGTGACATCCAGGGAGACAGCGTTGCTATACTCGCGTCTTTTAAATGCATTTCTTATTTCTGGTAATCCGGTTTACTAGTTGAATGATTCGAAATTTTTTGCACTACGGGTGTGTAGCTTTTCAAATATCTTTGATAGACACGACAGAAGACTGATAGGTTTATATGATCCCATCGACTTGTCCTTTCCGGCTTTAAGGATCATTGTGATGACAGATTTCTTCTATTGTTGAGGATAGTAGCCTTGTTTCAACATGCTGTTGAATATTATGGTGAAAAAATGTACTACATACAGTGGGTAACTTTAATATTCGGCATTTTTTTTTTTCAACTTCAAACGCGAATAAAATGCATTAAACAACAAAAAAATAAAAAAAATTTAATGAGGGAATAAAGCTTGAAGTTTTACCTTTTCAGAGAGGTATATATAATAATGATTTTATTTTAAATGAAGATAGAAAATATAATTAAACAAAAAAAGGCTCAAAATATGCGTTACATTAATATTCGGCATTACCTTATACAACTAAAAAATAGCTACTTAATCTAGAAAAATGACTTAATTTAATATTTTGTGTGATAGCCATTATTATTTATGGTATCGGCTAGGCGTTTTGGCATATTTTTTATTATATTTTGTGTATATTCATGACCAATTTTGGCCCACTCTTCTTGAAGCCGTTTCTTCAGCTCGGGTATGGACGATATTGGTGTCCTATGCACACGGCGGTCCAGCTCACTTCACAAATTTGTTGTCGGTTGTCCGGTTTGCTTAATTGACGCGATTCTTCCTTCCTTTTTGAACCTGCGGACGATGTCACCGATCGTATTCAGCTTCATTTTCAGAATTTGGGCAGTTTCTTTGTAGGTCTTGCCCTCTAAATGCAACTGGAGCACAAGTTTTCGCTGCTCCAAGGATGAATTAATCCCTTTACGGCCCATTTTAATTTTAGGTGGAACAATTCGATTTAGCGGTGTGCTTGCTGATCATGAATGTAAGTCAAGTGTTTGTTTTTCGGGGAAACCCATTTTTTGTGCCATTTGGGGCTATTTGGAGTTGCCACAGGGTTTTATAATGCGATTTCCCAAAAATGCCGAATATTAAAGTAACGCAAATTTTGAGCTTTTTTTTGTTTTATTATATTTTCTATCTTCATTTAAAATAAAATCATTATTATATATACCTCTCTGAAAAGGTAAAACTTCAAGCTTTATTCCCTCATTAAAATTTTTTTATTTTTTTGTAGTTTAATGCATTTTATTCGCGTTTGAAGTTGAAAAAAAAAATGCCGAATATTAAAGTTACCCACTGTAGTTCGGCAATTCTATGAACATTTTAGAGGAGTCGAAGTCGTGGGCCGGTGCTTATTTTGTTTGGAGACATTGTCTTTAATGACTCTTATATGTAACTTCTCCTGCTTGGAATATTATTAGCGATATTGCTTTAAGATTATTGTTTAGTGGCAGTACAAAGCTATTTGTTGCTGGATGTGGTTTGAATATATTTTTTATATGGACAGAAAATGATTTTGCCTTCTCTTTGTCACTTTGAGCTCACTCTCCTATTTGGGTATGTAACGGTGATTCAATCTTGATTGTTATACATACGCCTGCTTTAGCTTTCCACAGTGGGAATCTTTTCTTGTTTGGAGAGAGTTTTTTATATTGTATGTTTGAGGTTTCTCTCAACTAGGGCTTTGCGCAGTAAATGGCTGGCTATTTTTAACCGCACCTTCGAGGCAGGTGATCTATGGGCTTCCCATTCCCGCCGAAGTCTTCTCTTATCGCGTAGCAGCTCTTCAATATGCCAGGGAACACGACTGCTGTTGTGAATTTAATTACCCTGTAGTGTTTTACAGCCATTAATTACATTACATTAATGCTTCAGCTGAGCTTTCTGTCATCTTTACAGTAGATATTTGGGCAGCCGTCAATATGGAAACTTACATATTTAATTTACTTGAGCCTAGTTATATGTTTTGCTAGAAGATAGAAAGTGTGGGCGTTTTGAGAACTGTGGATGGTCGTAAAGGTAAAGAAGGATTGGCAAGGGATCCGATGATAGATCTCTACTCTAATCTGCGCCTGCGGTACTCTTCTTATAACAGCAAAATCAATCAAGTCGGGTTGCATTTTTGGATCTGTTGGCCAATATGTAGGCCTGCCCGGAGAAATAAAGTCAATCTTGTTTCGTGGTGTGTTTTACCATTATATAGTTGTCTTCCTTTCGGGTTGCTGAGTCGAGATCACCAATGGGTGTGCTTGCATTGTAATCACCAGCTGCTATAAAGCGGTCACCTAATAGATTGAAGAATTTTACAAATTCTGCTTCGGAAGCGGAGAAGCGCGGTGGATTTGCGCTTTGAGTTTCGATATAAATTGATGTGGGCTTTAAATAAATTGTAGGAAATAATTGGACGTTGACATGCAATGACTGCATCTTGCAAGAGGCGATGCAAATACTGCACCGTTAATTGACCCGTCTGAATCCAGCAGAAGGCTGTTACGCGAGCATGCAGCAAAGATAGCTGTTACACTATGGGCTGTCTATGTCACCCCTGATCAAGTTGTGCACAGAAATCACACCAAGCATTTTTCTACGGTTAACTAAGGTTGGGAGGTTTACTAATAGCAGTCTACTAGAGTAAGATGGGAGTCTCACACCCGCATCCCAGTTAAGGCCCCGCAGAGCAAAGAGTAAAATTTTTTCTGTACTGATTATATACGGTCCTGGTGTACTTTGTACTGAGGGCACCATACACAGGAACTTTATTCTAAGATCGGACGAACAAACGAGGTATAGAGAGTCTTTGTTACATAGGGGTCGTCAAATTCCTTTAAACCAAGCACGCCCATGGCCTTATTTACCACGGTAGAAATGTGTTCAGAAAATTTTAACTTGGAGTCTAACATAACACCAAGATCATCCACCAGGGTAATTCACATAGGTTATAGGGAGCCAACAAGGGGCTAGATCGATGAAATGTCATAACTTTGCATTTCGAGGCATTAAGGTTTAACAAGTTTACCCAACACCATGACATAAATTTATTGAGATCGGATTGCAAGTGAGAATGAAATGAAATATTCTTATACTGGACACAGAGTATAACATTATCCGCATACATAAATACTTGAGAGTATGTTAATATCGAAGGCAAGTCATTAATAAACAGTGTGAAGAGTAAGGGGCCCAGATGGCTGCCCTGTGGTACTCCCGAAGAAATCTTTACTGGTAAAGAGAGGAAGTTTTTGAAGAGGAGTCTTTGAGACCTGGAACAAAGATAGCTAGAAATCCATCTCAGGAGGTTGGGCGGAAACCCTAAAAGGTCAAGTTTATGCGCTAAAAGGGAATGGTTTACAGAGTCGAATGCTTTACTAAAGGCGGTGTAAATAACATCCGTCTGTATGATGGTATTATGATGGTACCAGATAATGCATGGTGCGAAGCTTGGGAGGGTCTGGACAATTTTTTGGAGAAAAAGCGGAAACGACATGGACAAAGAACATTTACTACCGACTGTAAAACATGGAAGTGGTGGTGTAATGGTGTGGGGTTGTATGGCGGCCAATGGTGTTGGAAATCTCGATTTTATAGAGTCCACAATGGACCACAAAGCATATATTCAAATTCTGAAAGAAATCCTTCAGCAGAGTGCCCAAAAATTACAGCTTGAAGACGACTTTTGCTGCCAACAGGACAATGATCCGACGCATACTGCCCGTAATGTTAAGCTCTGTTTGCTTTACAATGTACAAAATGAGCTTAGATTGCCTCCTTAGTCCCCAGACCTGAATCCCATAGAACATCTATGGGATTTACTCGATCGTAGGATTCGTAAGTACACCATAAGCTCTAAAAACATGTTGAAGGAAGTTATCCTGGAGGAATAGGGCAAAATAACTGCCGAGGACACCAGGAATCTGGTTGACTCAATGCCTAGACGTCTAACAGATGTTTTAAAACGATAGGAAGATCCCATAAAATATTAACAACTTAGAATTTTAGTCGTGTACGCAGAATTCTTAGAGTGTACGCAGACTTTTGAGGTGTCAAATTTTTCTTATGTGTTTTTTAATGATTTTTATTTCCTATTAAGTTTGTTTTATTGAATAAAAAACAAATGTAGATAGGTTTAGAAATAAGCAAAGAATATTATTAAAACGAGGGGGAACGTTGTGAGTTGTGTTGGACAGAATTTCGCTGCTGTTGCAAGGGAAGTTCTTGTACCGAAAAGTAAAAACGCAGCCATTCATATGTAAGGTTTATTTGTGACTAATAAATGCTCTGCTCGCAGGCAGATAGAGACCGAACGAAAGGGAGAACAAAAAGGGAGATAAGAGAACGTCGCTTCGTTACGTCTCTCACTCATACATACGTCTACATACTCACATGTCTGTCAATACATGCGTGCATTGCTAGAGATGGTCATTCTTCAACACCCTTCCTCAATGCGTGCATGCTTCCATTTAACTCAATTTAAACTTAACAATTTTGTAAATTCGACATGCTTTCTCTTAGGGAGATTCTTGGTCAAGATATCTGCAATCATATCTGTTGTACTAGCATACTTTAACTTAACTTGACCTTCTTCTACAATCTGTCGTACAAAGTGATATCTAATATCAATATGCTTGGTCCTTGAGTGATGCACTGGGTTCCTAGCCAGCTCTTGTGCGCTCAGATTATCGCCATATAAGGTAGTTGAGGTAGCTTCATCTCCACAGCCAATTTCAATTATTAAGCGACGTAAGAATATGGACTCCTTACACGCAGCCGACAGTGCCATGTATTCTGCCTCCGTGCTGCTAAGTGCCACGCTGCGTTGTTTCTCAGATCGCCAAGAAATTGGGCCACCTGCCAAGAAATAAACATAGCCCGTATACGACTTCCGGTTAGTTCGATCGCCGCCCCAATCCGCATCCACATATCCAGTAAGTGGCTGGTGACACCCTTTGTAGTGTAGTTTGAAGTTCATCGTCGCTGCCAAGTACCTCAGAACGTGCTTCACACCAGCCAGATGATCTGCGTGCGGATCTTTGTTCCTCTGGGCCAACTTTGCAACTGAATGCAAAATGTCCGGTCTGGTTGTGAGTGCCAGCCACATCAGCTCACCAATCATGGATTGATACATGACAGGATCAACCTTTTGACACTGCTCATTAGTACAATCCACCTGGAACCCCGCATCCAACGGAGTAGCCACTGGTCTACATTTGTCCATGTCGTGAGCTTGCAATAGTTCCTTGATGTATTGCGAGTGGCCTATGGTGATAGGCCCAAGCTCACCTTCACGGTGCACCTCCATGCTTAAAAACAGCTCTGGAAAACCTTTGTCGATACATTCGAACGCATTTGAAATAGCCGATTTGATACCGAGCACGTCCTCTTTGGACTGGCATGCTATAAGTAAATCCTCTACATATACCAAGATTAACGATAAGTTACCTTTCCCTCTCTGCTGGTAGAGGCACGGCTCGTTGTCACAGGAAACAAAACCCAGATTAGTCAGGACGCCATTCAGCTTCGAATTCCATTCCCTTCCTGACTGCTTCAATCCATATATTGCCTTTTTAAGCAGCATAGCCTTCGCTGGATAAGCTCGATCAATGTACCCTTGTGGTTGCTTCATGTACACCGTATCGCTCAGGTCACTGTTGAGGTATGCCGTACATACATCCATTTGGTTGGCATATAATTTCAATTATGCTGCTAGCGCAAGAAAAAATCGCACGCTCTCCAGTCTGCAGACTGGAGAAAATGTTTCCGCATAGTTTATGCCTTACTGCTGGGAGCAACCTTTTGCCACCAGTCGCGCCTTGAAACGTTCGATTTGACCATCTTTGTCGCGTTTCAGGCTATATACCCATTTGCATCTAACTGCTCGTTGTCCTGCCGGTAAGTCTGCCAACTGCCATGTCTCGTTTGCCATTAATGCCTCATATTCGCGATGCATCGCTTCGGACCAATGTGATGCATGAATACTGATCAACGCCTCCTCGTAGGATACTGGAATCTTTACGTCGCTGGCAACCAGAGCACCAAGAATGTTGTACTCCTTTCTCGGACGGCCAGGTTTGCCGGTCCGAATCAGCCTTGGTCTGCCAGGTCCAACGCGAGGAGCTGGCTCATCTGACTCAACCTTTTCTGTTGTACCCATCAGTACCGCTGCTACTGGGATTCTCCCCGTCAACGCTTGCACCATGGCTGCTGTCTCCACCGCTGCTGTCAATGTCATCAGTATCGCCGCCTGACTGCATGCTAATTTCTGCCTTCGGAAGTTCGAATGTGACTGTATCCTTGTCGTCTTGGATCTCGTCAAAGAGAACATCTCGCCTCTCAATCACCTGATGAGACACAGGGTCATACAGTCGATAGCCCTTAGCCGCTACTGAATATCCAATCATGCGATATTCTTTGCCTTTTGGTTGAAGTTTATTCTTCCTTGGACCCTTGTCCAAAGCTACTGCAACGGAGCCAAAAACCTTTAGATGACCAACAAAAGGTTTCCTACCAGTCCACGCTTCCATAGGCGTCATACTGGTCAGCGCCATGGTCGGTGATCGATTCCGTACATACACAGCTGCGTTGACTGCCTCAGCCCACAAGGATTCGCCTAATCCTGACTGGACCAGCATACATCTTGACATTTCCACCAGAGTGCGGTTTGCCCTCTCAGCAACGCCGTTTTGCTGTGGAGTGTACGCCACTGTCAGCTGCCTCTCAATCCCATTAGTTTTCAGAAATTCATCAAACGATTTGTTGACAAATTCACCGCCATTGTCGCTCCGGATACATTTGAGACTTTTTCCCGTTTGCCGTTCAACCAGGGTTTTGAACTCGACGAACTTCTGGAAGACTTCATCCTTTGTCCGCAGGAAATACACAAATATACGCCTTGATTTGTCATCGATGAAGGTTAGAAAATACTTTGATCCAGCAAGCGACTGTGTGCCAAAGGGCCCGCACACATCTGCATGAACTAGTTCCAATATATCTTGAGCTCTACTGGTGGTTGCAACAGGAAATGGTTGCGCATGAATCTTGCTGACCATACATGTTTTGCAATTCATATTCGCCGGGAAAACCATATTTTCAATGCCGCGCACCATTCCTTTGCTGATCAAATCTTTCATACTACTGGTGTTCAAGTGGCCGTACCGTTTATGCCACAGGGCACCATCAGCCTTAACCGCCGCAAAACAGTTGTTTTGTTTTCCTCGAAACATATACAAGTTTCCAACTCTGTTCGCCTTTACAATGCATTCGCCATTTAGGATAACTCGTGCATATTCTTGTCCAAAAGTGACGAAACATTTATTCTGTACAGCGCTGCTCACTGAGAAATAATTTCCATTCATTTTGGGCAACTAGAGAACATTCTTTAACAGCAGCGTGCATATCTCTGTCTTCAGCTCTACTTCCCCTTTTCCTTCAGCTTTTAGGAAACCGGAGTCAGACAGACCAATCATTTCTGTGTGTTTCTCGAACTTTGTGAATAACTGTTTCTCACAACACATGTGGCTTGTGGCACCACTATCCAAACACCACATACTCTTTTTCAAATTATCTGCGTCCAAAGCATTTAATAGACTTCACTGCTTGTTCTCCACTCTTGCTGCCCTTTCCACATTTGCGCTCTCCTTCTTACACTGAGCCTTCATATGCCCGCGCTCACCACACTTGAAACATATCATTGTATTGTTTCTCTTCTTTAGCGCTCTGTGCGCGGCCGGCTTATGTACTACGGTATATGCCTTTGCGTATTCCTTTTGATCTTCTGTGTTTCCCTTTCGTTCGCCTTCTTCCTTCAGTTTTACGCATAGAACATCGAAAGTCGGCAGACTGTCGCGCGTCTCTATGGCGACAACGAAATTTTCGAATTGTTCTGGAAGGCTTGACAACAAAACAATTGAGCGCAGTTCACCATTTAGCTCGATTCCTACTGACCCAAGGCCATCAAGAATATCCACGAACTCATTAATGCAGCTTGAAATGCTTTGCCTTTGGTCCATGCGCTTGCTTAGCAATTTCTTGTACAGTTGAACCTTTCGTACAGGTTAGTGTTGTGTTGCTCATGAGTGAGTGAACAAAAAAGAGTTGTTCACTTAAGTGAGCAACTGAACATGTTCCTTCCAAGCTGTTCTTTTTTGTTCACTTGTTCTTTGTTGTTCACTTGTTCTTTGTTGTTCACTTGTTCTTTTTTGCTCACTTGTTCTTTGTTGTTCACTTGTTCATTTTTGTTCACTTGTTCTTTACTCACTTTTTGCGCAATTTTGCTCCTCAAAGGGCATTTTGCGATCTGTCAGCTGTTGCTCATATTTGCGTTTACTTCACACTTTTTGTATTACCGGCAAAGCTGTTTACTTTTTCAAATATTCTGTATGTCGCTAATTCGAAAGTATAGTGAAATTTGGAACCATCTGTGCATGAATAGTGAACAACTGAGTGAGCAAGTCAGCAACTGAGCCAGTGAGCAACATAGCAACTGAGCAAGTGAGTAACTAACTGAGCAATCTAAGAGAGCAAGTGAGCAATATGAGTGAGTTGACTCACTTACTAAAAAAGAACAAGTGAACATGTTCACCAAAATGAGCAATGTTTACCCAACACTAGTACAGGTCCACTTGGTTGATGAACACTCTTTAATTTGTTCCATGCTTCGGACGACTTACTGCAATTTTTAATGTATCCCAACTGTGAAGTTTTCACACTCAATGTGATCATGGCCAGTGCCTTTTCATCCTTGGCCTGCCAATTCACACCTTCGGGAACATTCGTTGGTAGCAGGTCACCAGATGCCACACTCCACAATTCAGCGTGCACCAACACAGACCGCATTTGAATACACCAGGAGTCATAATTTCCCTCCTCTAATTTGTCTATTTGATACATCCCGCTCATTGCTGATTATCGTTTAGTCTCTGAGTCACACCGATGTTAATAGTTCGTAACTAAAACAATCACTTTACTTTTAATTTACAAAATCCGAACCTGGGCCCTTAACCTGTTGGACAGAATTTCGCTGCCGTTGCAAGGGAAGTTCTTGTACCGAAAAGTAAAAACGCAACCATTCATATGTAAGGTTTATTTGTGACTAATAAATGCTCTGCTCGCAGGCAGATAGAGACCGAACGAAAGGGAGAACAAAAAGGGAGATAAGAGAACGTCGCTTCGTTACGTCTCTCACTCAATCATACGTCTACATACTCATATGTCTGTCAATACATGCGTGCATTGCTAGAGATGGTCATTCTTCAACAAGTTGCTGCGTACACCGCAACTCTACATTTATACCCGATACTTAGTCTCTCCTCCGGCAGACGCAGCTAATATTAAACGACACGACAAAGAGTACGTGCGAGAGAGATAGAAAATCAGTCTGAGCGTGACGTCGGGCGCTGCGTAGCCAGTGCAAATTGATTTGTTCTTTTTGGCTATAAAAATTATCTGATCTGATCCACATTCAGCAATCTGATAGATATGGTCGTTATCTATGATTCTGCGTTTTTAGTTTTCTCGAATCTGCAATATTGTGGATGCAACATATTTTCGTCCTTTGTGTGGGCGGAAGGGGGTGGGGCGAAATTTTGAAACAAACTCGTCTCGGTCCGATATGTTAGGAGTGTGGATACCAAATTTGGTTGCTCTAGCTTTTATAGTCTCTGAGATCTAGGCGCTAGTGTTTTACTCAGCCTTAACCGCCGCAAAACAGTTGTTTTGTTTTCCTCGAAACATATACAAGTTTCCAACTCTGTTCGCCTTTACAATGCATTCGCCATTTTGGATAACTCGTGCATATTCTTGTCCAAAAGTGACGAAACATTTATTCTGTACAGCGCTGCTCACCGAGAAATAATTTCCATTCATTTCGGGCAACTAGAGAACATTCTTTAACAGCAGCGTGCATATCTCTGTCTTCAGCTCTACTTCCCCTTTTCCTTCAGCTTTTAGGAAACCGGAGTCAGACAGACCAATCAATTTTGAGATATACGTTTTATAGTGAGATCTAACAGGAGTTCGGATACCAAATTTGGTTACTCTAGCGTTAATAGTCTCTGAGATTTGTGAATATCCCCAGATTTTCGTCCTTTGCGGGGGCGGAAGGGGTTGTGGCGAAATTTTGAAACAAACTCGTCTCGGTCCGATATGTTAGGAGTGTGGATACCAAATTTGGTTGCTCTAGCTTTTATAGTCTCTGAGATCTAGGCGCTAATGTTTTACTCTAAGCAAAGCCACCTATGCTACGTGTGTTAGAGAGAGACAGGGCGAGAAAAAATGAAATTGTTTTCTTGATGCTGGCTATAATAATAATACGATCCAATTTAGATTCTGCAGTCTTAAAGATATGGTCATTCTCTACGATTCTGCGTTTTTGGTTTGTGGACGTTGACATGCAATGACTGCATCTTTCAAGAGGCGATGCAGTTACTGCACCGTCAAGTGGCCCGTGTGACACCAGCAGAAGGCTGTTACGCGCGGATCCCAGGCAAAACGCAGCCCTCCTCCCGCCCAACCGACCGAGGGGCGCTGCCGCATGACGCGCGGTGCGTAGCCGAACCAAACGCGAACATGCAAGAAAGATAGCTATTAGACTAACATTCGAGGAAAATTAGTATTAAACTTACTAAGAAACTAAGCATGCAATCAAAGTACAAATACCACTTCAGTTACTAATTAATAGAAAGGTGTGTAAGGATTAATAATTTAATAAGAGGAAGAGAATTAGTGGTGGATATAATATGGTAGAGGGAATTATAATCCGAGCATAAGACCCTAAACGGTAGAGGGAGTTTTTGAAGAGGACTCTTTGAGACCTAAAACAAAGATAGCTAGAAATCCATCTCAGGAGGTTGGGCGGAAACCCTAAAAGGTCAAGTTTATGCGCTAAAAGGGAATGGTTTACAGAGTCGAATGCTTTACTAAAGTCGGTGTAAATAACATCCGTCTGTAAGTTACATTGAAAGCCTTTAATAATGAAAGAGGTAAACTCTAACAAGTTCGTGGTGGTTGATCGCCGCCTTATAAATCCATGCTGAGTTGGAGATATAAGTGACTTGCAGAGATGTTGCAAGTGCGGAGTTAAAACCTTCTCAAACATTTTAGGAATAGCGGATAACTTTGCTATACCTCTATAATTTTTTGCATCAGACTTGCTACCTTTTTTATGGAGAGGAATTATAAGCGATTCCTTCCAGATCGGGGGGAAGCAAGAAGAATCAATGGATAGGGTGAATAGTTTAAGCAAAGGTCCACACAGAGCCTCGGCGCAGTACCTGAGTACACAACCTGGAACCCCGTCTGGACCCGGTGAAAACACCGGCTTAACTAGTCGAAGATCATGAAGTAGGGAACATTCATTTAACAAGGGACTGAAAATGCCGTTCGACCTCGGTAAACCGTATGGGTACGGATGACCAGAGTAGCATTCCTCAGAATAGGTGGTTTGGAAGAATTGGGCAAAAAGATCGGCAATTGCCTGATCATTATTTGCCGACGTATTACAAAATGATAGCGAGGATGGGTGTGCGGACGTTCTACGCTTACTGTTTACGGTTTTCTCATATCTTTAAAATTGTGGTTGCCACAGATTTTCGTTCTTTGTGGGGGCGGAAGTCGGCGGGGCGAAGTTTTGAAATATTCTTGTAGCAGCGACATATCACAGAAGTCTGGTTCCAAAACATCGTTGCTCTAGCTCTTATAGTCTTTGAGCACTAAGCGCTAATAGGGACGGACAGACGGACGGACGGACAGACAGACAGGGCTCAATCGACTCGGCTATTGATGCTGATTAAGAATATATGTATATACTTTATGGGGTCGGAAACGATTCCTTCTGGACGTTACCCACATCCACTTTTACCACAAATCTAAAATACCCCAATACTCATTTTGAGTATCGGGTATAATAAAACTCTCGTTTGACTGATTGAGCAGAACTTGTTTATCAAAAAACGCTCATGCATAAACTCTGTGCGTTGACGGATACTTGCTGAAGCACATACGATCGGTGCTCCACTCAAACTTTACATATCTTGAGGTGTCGGTGGCTTCGGCATCGCACTGATTTAACTCGTATGATTTTGTTGATGAGCGGTCGGCACGAAACTGTTCTTGATTGCGTTTGTGTGCGTAAAACTTGAATGTGACTTTTTGCCGTCTCTGATGTTTATGGCGCTTCGTATGTTGATATTAACTTAATGGGTTCAGAGTTGCCTCCTTGAAAACCAATCACGATTTTACTTTGGGAAAAAATTTTGCTCTCTTTTCATTAAAGTCTTTCTAAAAACAGACCTTACTTTTAGACTGTGGCACATGGTAACTGATGTACGCATCTTAAACCAGATGCTAGGTAGCCATCTGGAAAATTTTGATTAACTTTGCGCCTTATGTTAATAATACATACATATAATATTTATAATAATCAATAATCATAAGCTAGCCTTCCTGATTTAAGTAAGTTAGTTTTCGATAGTTTTAGTCTGATCATTTAAACATTATGAGAGAATGTAACTAAAAACGAGGGGGAACGTTGTGAGTTGCTGAGGACACCGCAACTCTACGGTTATACCCGATACTAAGTCAGTATGGCTCTCCTCCGGCAGACGCCGCTAATATTAAACGAGACAGAAAATCAGTCTGAGCGTGACGTCGGGCGCTGCGTAGCCACTGCAAATTGATTTGTTCCTATTGGCTATAAAAATGATCCGATCTGATCCAGATTCAGCAGTCTGATAGATATGGTCATTATCTATGATTCTGCGTTTTTAGTTTTCTCGAATGTGCAATATTGTGGCTGCAACAGATTTTCGTCCTTTGTGTGGGCGGAAGGGGGTGGGGCGAAATTTTGAGATACACGTTTTATAGTAAGATCTAACAGAAGTGCGGATACCAAATTTGGTTACTCTAGCCTTAATAGTCTCTGAGATTTTTGAATATCCCCAGATTTTCGTCCTTTGCGGGGGCGGAAGGGGGTGTGGCGAAATTTTGAAACAAACTCGTCTCGGTCCGATATATTAGGAGTGTGGATACCAAATTTGGTTGCTCTAGCTTTTGTAGTCTCTGAGATCTAGGCGCTAATGTTTTACTCTAAGCAAAGCCGCCTATGCTACGTGTGTGTTAGAGAGAGACAGGGCGAGAAAAAATGAAATTGTTTTCTTGATGCTGGCTATAATAATAATACGATCCAATTCAGATTCTGCAGTCTTAAAGATATGGTCATTCTCTACAATTCTACGTTTTTGGTTTGCTCATATCTTTAAAATTGTGGATGCCACAGATTTTCGTCCTTTGTGGGGGCGGAAGAGGCCGGGGCGAAGTTTTGAAATATTTTTGTAGCAGTGACATATCACAGAAGTCTGGATCCAAAACATTGTTGCTCTAGCTCTTATAGTCTTTGAGCACTAGGCGCTGAAGGGGACGGACAGACGGACAGACGGACGGACGGACAGACGGACAGACAGACATGGCTCAATCGACTCGGCTATTGATGCTGATCAAGAATATATATACTTTATGGGGTCGGAAACGATTCCTTTTGGACGTTAGACACATCCACTTTTACCACAAATCCAATATACCCCAATACTCATTTTGAGTATCGGGTATAAAAAGTTAGGATCAATCGACTATGGCTGCTTACGTATTATATATATAGTTAAATATCCGCAACTCGATTTTAAGTTTTTTAAAAAAGACTTTTATTTTACAACTTAAATATCTTTATGTCACAAGATTTAAATGAATTCCCCGACTTGACTTTGGGTCTGCTTGTCTCAAACGGAACTGATCTCTCTGCTGCTGGCTAGTTTCCATGAGCCCTTCTCTTGGAACTCCCGACTATGGCTTCGGGCGTTGCTTTCCTCGGCTGCATCTTCGTGTCGGTGGCGTTCGTGCCTGGATCGATATTTGGGGATGCGTCGGCTTTGATGAAAGGCATCCACTGCTGACGATCGGTGTTGCATTACATGACGGAGCTAGGAATGTGATACTCCTTGGTTTTATGTCTAGCTTTGATTGGTCCTTATGAGTGGCGTGATTCTAAAGAATCGATTTCTCGAGAGTGGCGTGATTCTAACGTTGATGAAACAATGTGGTCCATTGTTTATATTATGGGGGGCCCTAGCTTGGAGTATGCGAAGAAACAGTTATTGATTCTTGAGTGGGGTCCTGTTACTTGTGTGGATGGGGTGGATGAATTGTACATAAACATAATGTGTATGGGATGTGGGGAATTATGGATATGTCACTCCCCCAACGTTTGTTATTAGCCTGTCCCTAGTCGATTAACCTCGGGTAGAGTGACGGGGTGTCAAGTGCGGTGGCTGAGGTTGTTTCCTCTTCTGCTTCTATTATGGGTTTAATACATTTAACCGAGACTCTTTTAAAAGTTTTCTTACATTTAACAGCTACATAACTTAGTAGTACTAATATAATTATGACAAATGAAATTAGTAGACTTATTTGTAATAGGTTACTATATTTGGTGTATTGCATAATTATTTCATTAGTTTGGACATACGACAGTGGTTTTATTTTAGTTATGTTGTTGTTGACATAAACGTTCTGCGCAAAATCTAACATTGTGTTTGATATTGTAAATTCATATAATTGGATTGAACAGTTGTAGATTTTTATAATGGTATTTCCTTCCGCTATGATTTCTTGGTTTACACAATTCTGGTTTAGCGTTGTTTTTGGAAGATTCCATGTGATTAGTATATTGGGTTCTATAAAGTTTATTTGAAAGTTTTGAAAAGTATTGGAATATGGACATTTAGTGGAAATTTGCATTAAAATTCCTTTTATACAATTGTCATTGGTTTTCAATCTAGTTTCTTTAACAAATACTTCTTCATTTTTTATGTAGTACTTGTCATATGTCATATAGATTTTATAGATTGGTACTTTTGTAATGTCTTTGGGAGTGTTGGAAATTATTAAAATTTCGTTAGTATCGGTTTTTAGCCATGTGGAGGTTTTTATATTTAGTATTTTCTCAGAATTTATTTGTTCCAGGTAGTCTTGTTTTAATAATTTTGGATTAAATATACCGAGCTTGGTTAATTGCATACCTAGTTCTATATCTTCGATATATTCTGTTAAATATTGTAGATTGAATATCAAAATTTCTATTTGTTGATTCCTGTCTTTTTCTTCATTTAGTTTGTTTATGACGTTTATTCTGCTATTTACTGCATCTATTACTAAATTTAGTTCATTCATTTGAATGCTGTGGCTGGCTAAATTTTCTATTTTTTGTTCCAAATCGACTTTATCTTCCTGATCTAGTGTTGCAAAGAGATATTTGTAGGCTGTTCCTACTATATTGATTAGGCCTCTTTTATTTCTTTTGGTTATTTTTTGCCCGTTCATTTCTCTTTGCAATTTGTCTACTAGATATTTTATTTGGATTATGTCCTGGAATTTAGTGGCTTGCAATAACAAATTTTGGTATAGTTCTTCAGTTTTAGTTACATTAACAGTTAGGTTAGGTTAGGTTAGGTTGAGGCGGCTGCCGGGCTCGCTCGGAGCCCGTCACACTTAGGCCGGTTTCGGCCCGCTGTGATACCGCATAGGATCATCCTTCCTGCGTGGTGTGACTTCCTGTCAGCAATTATCCCATCCAGATGCTCTCACAAAGTTCGCTATCCTCCTTGGACATAGTTTGGACATCTCTGAGATGTCGTGTAGAAAGGCTGAGCCCAGGTGCTGTAGCCTTCTTCTGCTGAGAGCTGGGCAGGAGCAGAACAGATGTTCCACTGTCTCCTCCTCTTCCTCGTCTCTACAGCTGCGACAAAAATCGTTATGTGGGGCCCCCAGCCTTTTAGCGTGGGTGCCTATTAGCCAGTGTCCCGTGAGGGAACGTATGACTACGCTGCACCTTTTCCTGCTTAACTTGAGGAGCTCGGAGGTGCGCTTCATGTCCATGGTCGGCCATGTTTGCCGAGTTGTGCGACATCGTGGCACTATTTGCCACATATCGTTTGTTAGTCGATTGTATTGCTCTTTTATAATGAGCTTACAGGTGGCCATTGGCATACAGATATCCTCCTTGTCTTGGAGAAGGGGGATTGTAGTGCCGGATCTGGCCAGCTCGTCCGCTATACAGTTGCCCTCGATGTCCCGGTGGCCCGGGACCCAAATCAGGCTAATAGCAAATTGCTGAGCCATCTTGTGCAGAGATTTGCGGCAGTCTGCCAAGGTGGCCGAGCTCGAGGAAATCGCACTTAGCGATTTGATCGCAGCCTGGCTGTCGCTATAAATGTTTAGCTTGGTTGCCGTAATGGCAGCCGCTTGTAGGCAGTCTAGAGCCTCCCTGATTGCTATGACTTCCGCTTGAAAGACACTGCAATGATCTGGGAGCCTGGAGGAATGCCTTATGTTTAGCTGTTCAGAGTAGATTCCCCCTCCGACTCTGCCGTCCAGCTTTGATCCATCTGTGAAGATGTTAATGGCCCCATCTGGGCCTGGGAGTCCCTCGAGCCATTCGTCTCTGTGAGGGATGATTGTGTCGAAGGGAGTGTCTGTGTACTCTCTTGGAACTTTGTAGTCTGTTTTTGAGGGGACGGTACTGCTATTATTTAATATGGCTGAGTGACCTATGCACTGTGTCACCCATTGATCTGAGTCTCTTAGACGTACTGCTGCTGCTTCTGCCCGTTCCTTTCCTGAGAGGTCAAGGCTCTGTAGGCATAGGATGGCATTTAGCGCATCATTTGGGGTGGTGCGAAGAGCTCCGCTGATGCATAGGGCGGCAGTCCGCTGGACTTTGCCCAGTTGCTTGGTGATCGCCCTTTTTGATAGGGCCGGCCACCACACCGTAACTCCGTAGAGTAGTAGTGGTCTAACTATAGCTTGATATATCCATTGGACTATGCTTGGGATCATACCCCATCTTAGCCCAATAGCTTTTTTGCATGTGTAGAGTGCAGTCATTGCCTTCTTCACTCTGTCTTTGACATTCAGGTTCCAGTTAAGCTTATTGTCAATTACCAACCCTAAGTAACTGGCACTGTCGCTAAAGGAGAGCCTGCATCCTTGTAGTATTGGATGGTTGAGGGGCGGGACCTTGTATTTATTTGTGAATAATACGAGTTCCGTTTTTGAGGGATTTACTTCCAGACAGCGCGATTCTGTCCAATCCGACAGTTGCGCTAGCTTTGCGGTCATTAAGTCGCACAGTGTTTGTGGGTATTTCCCCGAGAAGATAATCGCAACGTCGTCCGCATAGGCCACGACTTTGCAGCCCCCCCCACACATAGAATCTTGTTGACTGCTATGTTCCACAGAAGAGGAGACAGGACACCACCTTGCGGGGTGCCTCTGTTGACATACCTTGACTGGGCGGACGATCCCATCGATGATGTCACCGTCCTGCATGTGAGCAATTGATCGCTCGCACCCCCAGGTCAGTCAGGGCTTCTGTAATGGCGCCCGGTACAAGGTTGTTGAAAGCTCTCTCAATATCGAGAAAGGCTATGAGTGAGTACTCTTTGTGATGCAGAGATTTCTCTACCGCTGAGATCACTTCATGAAGAGCCGTTTCCGTGGATTTTCCTTTCCGGTAGGCATGCTGTACGCCTGACAGCAACTGAGGGTGTATAGTTGTCCTCAGTTGCAGCCCGACGAGTCTCTCAAAGGTTTTGAGGAGGAAGGACGATAGGCTGATTGGTCTAAAGTCTTTTTTCAGGCTTTTCCTGCTTTGGGAATGAAAACTATCTTTGCCTTAAGCCATGTTCGCGGGATTGTACCTACAGCCAGTATCTTCCTGAAGATACCTTGTAGCCAGTTGATGGCCGTATCCCCGGCCTATACCAGAGAGCCTTCCGGCGAAGTTCAAGGGCTGGCTTATCAGGTAGCACTGGGTGGCCAGTCATCTGAGGAGACGCAAAGAAATGGAGGACCCTGAGCCCAAAGAGGTGACTCATTCAGCTCATTCGGATGAGCCCGTCGAGACAGAATGTCGGCTGGGTTTAAAGCTGTGGGAACATAGCGAACACCCAGCACAGTAGGCACGTTCGAACACCATTTCCTCAAGCTGAACTGACCTCTAGACAAAATTCCAGTAGTTTGCTCGGCTAGCCTCTTCCTGAGAGCTGACTCCAGATATCAAGTCATCCACGTAGAAGTCACGGCGAAGGATTTCAGCTCCACCTGGAAACGCCATCTGCTCGTCCATTGCCAACTAATGCATCGCTCGCACAGATAAATAGGAGGCAGGCTTCGTCCCATAAGTAAAGGTGTCCAATTGAAACACACGCAAGTCCTCTTCCCTGGAGTTTCTCCACAGAATGCACTGCAAGGTACATCTTACAGGGTCGTCAGACATCGGGTGCTACAGGGGGACAAACGGATGACGGGTCGGCTCGCACAACTGTGAACTCGGAACTGAGGCGCAGCCGCTCCGGTTAGTAATACCCGGTGCGGTCTGCGTCTCACACCCCCACTAGGACACAGAGGGTTGCAAGCGAACCCAGCACTGTCATGTCTCTGCTAGGATGCTGGCGAATGGTAGTCGGGCGGAGAGAAGAAAACTCTCAGTGAAATTACACCAATCCAAGGTGACACTGTTATATGCCGAGGGATGCATGGCCGGGGGGGTGCCCGGTCGCTAATATGCGGACTCTGGATACCTGCCGACCTCCAGTTTAAATCAGGCTTCCCGGGGCAAGCGGGCTATGCCTCGGGTGACCATCTCCTTCCCGCCTACTCGTGGGAACTACTATGCCAAATACTAAATATATAAAAACCAACAAAACCGCAAAGGAGCTCGGTACTCCTCTTAAAGTACCGGAGGGACAAGCCAATCCCTCTGCACCAGCGCCTGGGAAACCGGGTCCAAAGAAGACGGGGAAGGAGACTGAGTCGGTCCACCGTCTTCAGGCAGCAGCCGCAGCGAGGGGGGGCCCGAAAAGCCAATCGGGTCCTTCCAAGTCGGGTGGCTCCAAGGGCGAAGCGGATACCGGGGTGGCTGCCAAGCAGAGCGTAATCGCGGCTGGTAAGCGCACCGGGACCGAAGAACCCATGGGAGCCCCGGCGGGCAGCGTCTCTGCACCACGGGGAGGAAAGCCGTCGTACCAGGACAGGAGACGAGCGGCTTTCATCCTGTCCAACGAAGACCCGAACTTCAGGGTGTCAGCCGAAGGAAAGGAGCAGAGGCTGTGGGCCTCCTCAATCCTTCCACTGTTCCAGCCAGCCAAAGCCGGAAAGGGCGCAGCCAAGGCCCCCAACAAGCGGCAACGCTCAGCGGAGGACCCCGCCAATCAGCCAGGCCAAGCCCAGCAAGCCAAGCGGGTGAAGACCCACCTCACGAACCGGTCGTTCGCTGAGGAGGCGAGGGGCAGGACCCTGATCGGTGTCCTGGACAGGGGCGCCAAGGACGGCCATATCCCTCGCGATAAGTGGCACCTGGTGGAGAACGAGCTTCAGGACCGGTTCCTACTGGAACTGGAGGAGAACGGCGGACCACCGTCAAAGTGTGAGGACGCAGGGTGGCATCAAGGCAAGGTGAAAGCCATCGCCTGCCAAGACGCTCGCTCTGCGGCCCTCTACATGAAGGCGGTGGCGGCCCTAAAAGAGGTCTATCCAGGGGCGAAACTGGAGGCCGTGAAGTGGGAAGATGTCCCTAGTCGCCCGAGAGCCAGAGCGTGGGTCTCGGCTAAGCCTGCAGAGCCTGAGAAGATCCTCAGGTTACTGCAGGTCTGCAACCCCCACCTTCCTACAGCCGATTGGAAGGTGGCAAAGGTGGAGGATATCCAAGGGCAGAGGCGCCAGATTATCCTCGTCCTAAATGAGGAATCCATTGATCTCCTCGAAAAGTCGGACGGTGTAGCTATGGATTATGGCTACAAGAAGGTCACCATATCCACTTACAAGTCCGACCGCAAGGGCAGGCAAGCGGAGGTCGAGCCAGACCCGGAGCTGCCGGAGATCCCGAAAGAGGGGGCCTCGTGCGAGGAAGACAACCCGGCATCGGATGCGGCGTCCATGATGTCGGACGACATCTTGGACGACTACACGTTCGACGAGAGCGACCTAGCCAGAGGTCTCAGCCACATCGTTGTCGGGGAGGAGCCGGAGTCCCCTGACAGCGATCTAGAAGCAACAATGGTGGAGGCGAGCCTCAGTAATGTCGTTGACGCTCCTGCAGATAAACCTCCACCATTGTAAGGCAGCATGCGCTGCTCTACTGCTCCACCTGGCCAAGGGTGGAGCCGACATAGTCCTCATTCAGGAGCCCTGGATCCTCGGAAACAGGGTATCCGGTCTGAGGACTTCTGACTACAAGCTATATGTAGCTGAAACCGCAGGTAAAATTCGTACCTGCATTCTTGCAAAAAGAGAGTTGCACTTATTTTTGCTCCCAAATTTCATTAATGAAGACCACACCGCAGTGAGCCTCGAAGGCCAGGAGCGCTCACTGAGGATCTGCTCCGCATACATGGGGCATGAACAACCAGACCCCCCTCCACACGCGCCTCTCCGGGCTCTAAGCGCAGACTGCTCGGCCAAGGACATCGGCCTAATTGTGGGGTGCGATGCCAATGCACATCACTGTCAGTGGGGAAGCACTGACACAAACGAAAGGGGTGAGTACCTTTTCAGTTACTTGCTGACCACTCAGATGGTCTTATTAAACCGGGGTAGTGATCCCACCTTTATCATTAAAACACGCAAGGAGGTCCTGGACCTCACGCTTGCCTCTCATGAGATACAGCGTAACATTGTATCCTGGAGGGTCCTGGAAGAGCACTCCTTCTCGGACCACAGGTACGTGGAAACTGTCTTCTCCTTCTCAGTACCGAAGCCAGTCCGATTCCGGAACATCAGGCGGACAAACTGGACTCGGTACTCTGATTACCTCTGTCGTGTTCTCCCTGAGCCCCCATCTGAGGAGGAGTTCTCCACGGAGGCCACGACTCGTCTTCTTAAGATTTTTACCGACGCCTGCAATAAGGCGCTCGACAAAGCATGCCCCTCTGGCACAGAATCCGAAACTGGGTGAACTCCGGAAAGCCTCCCGGAGACTCTTCAATAAAGCTAAGGCTGAAAACGTTGAGCAAAACTGGGCCGAATACAAGGCCAGTCTGTCAACCTACAACAAAGAACTTAGAAAAGCCAAACGCGCCTCCTGGCGTAAGTTCTGCAGCGAAATCGAGAGTAACTCAGAAGCCTCACGCTTGCGCAGAGTTCTCTCGAAGACAACACCCACTCTGGGCTACTTGAAGAACACCGACCAGTCGTGGACTACGTCCAGCGATAAGTCGGTAAATCTTCTCCTAAATACCCACTTCCCTGGCTGCGATGAAAACAGACCCAACTACCTCGCGCCTCCTTCTGTCGCCTCAAATGCCATTCTGAGACTGCTAAGCCAGGAGAACATTTCCTGGGCGATCAGAAGCTTTAAACCCTACAAGTCCGCGGGGCCAGACGGCATTTTCCCTGCCCAACTGATTCACGCGGGACATAAAGCCATTAACTGGCTCAAAAGAATTTACGAGGGAATCTTCTCCCACGGGTGCATTCCTGACACCTGGCTTCAGACCAAAGTCGTATTCATACCCAAGGCAGGCAAGCCCTCGCACACTGCCCCAAAAGATTTCAGACCCATAAGTCTATCGTCTTTTCTTCTAAAGGCGATGGAGCGGCTCCTGGGGCTGCATCTAACGGCGTGCATTCCGTCCAGTCTGATCTCAGACTCCCAGCATGCCTATCGGAAGGGAAGATCCACCGAAACGGCCCTACACTCGATCACATCGATCATCGAAGCATACCTTAATTTTAAGGAGTACACCCTAGTAGCCTTCCTCGACATAGAAGGCGCCTTTAACAACATCCTTCCGACCGCCATCACGGGCGCACTGACGGATCTGGGCGTTGACTCCAGGACGGTGAGCCTGATCGATCAGATGCTACAATGCAGGACGGTTGAGGCATCACTGGGGACGTCAACGTGTACCAGATTTGTCAGCAGAGGCACACCGCAGGGCGGAGTCCTCTCGCCCCTCCTATGGAACGTGGCAGTGAACACACTGCTGCGGGAGATAGAGGGGGGTGGCTGCCGTGTGGTGGCGTATGCGGACGATGTTGCTATAGCACTCTCCGGAAAATTTCCGCAGACGTTGTGTGAGTGCATGACAAGTACTCTCACGAAAATGTCGAAATGGGCAGACAAATGCGGGTTAGGCGTCAACCCGTCTAAAACGGAACTGGTGCTTTTCACTAGGAAGTACAAAGATCAAGTACTGATTCCCCCAAGACTATGTGGGGAAACGCTAGTCTTCAGCAACAACGCCAAGTATCTTGGCCTAATCCTCGATAGAAAGCTCGATTGGAAATTGAGCATAGAGGATAGAGTCAAGAAGGCCACAGTGGCCCTCTATACTTGCAGGAAAGCCATCGGACTAAAATGGGGAATGACCCCCTATATAGTTCGGTGGCTCTACACCGCCATCATACGACCAATCATGCTCTATGGAGTGGTGGTGTGGTGGCCAGCCTTGGACAGAAGGACATGCCTCAATAAACTCAGCAGAGTTCAACGCATGGCTATGCATAACTGGCGGGCTCCGCACTACTCCAGGGGAAGCCCTGGATACTGTGCTGGACCTCCTCCCTGTGGATCTCATGGGAAAGAAGGTGGCAACACTTTCCGCCCTCAGAATGAGAGAAGCCAGACTGTGGAAAGCGTCCGCGGTTGGGCGCTCGGGAATCTTGATGAGACTCCCGCAATTACCAGAGAGGACAGATTACTGTATCCCTAGTGATCACCTCTCGACGCCCTTCCAGGTATCAATCCCATCTAGGGAGGACTGGGAGATGGGCGAACCAGGACCTGCAAATGCGGTCCACTTCTACACTGATGGCTCAAAGCTAGACGGCCGCGTGGGAGGCGGAGTCTACTGCAGTGAGCTGAACATCAGTCATTGCTTCAGGCTCCCGGATCACTGTAGTGTGTTCCAAGCGGAGGTTGAAGCCATCAAGGAGGCCATTTCGAACGTCTCCACACTACTTCTAGATACGCACTTAGTGTGCGTCTTCTCGGACAGCCAAGCAGCTATCAAAGCTCTAGGCTCAATATCGTCGAACTCAGCGACTGTAAATGACTGCCGCAGGTCTCTGCACGAGATCGCAGAGCAGTTAGATCTCTTCCTTGTATGGGTCCCCGGCCACAGGGACATCGAGGGGAATGACGCCGCCGACTATCTAGCCAGGCATGGTACTACGATTCCTCTCCTATCGGAGAGGGAGCAAGTAGCGATGCCCTTGGCTACGTGCAGGCTCCTAACGCACGAATTGTTCGAGCAAAATGCCAATAGGAGATGGCAGCAAACCGTTTCCTGTAAAGTCTCAAGATTGATATGGCCATATCGATCGAAGAAGCGCTCAGCAGAGCTGTATAAACTCAGCAGAGCACAGTGCTCTGCAGTTACTAGAGCCATTACGGCACACTGGCAGATCGGCACTCACGCCTCTAGACTGTCAATCCCTCATAACGACTTCTGCAGGAGTTGTCGCGACGAGGAGGAGGAGGAATCGGTCCCCCACTTCTTCTGCCACTGCCCAGCCCTTGGAAATCGTCGTCTTCGTATTTTAGGGGCCGCTTTCCTCACGGACATTTCGGACCTGTCCGTAATCAAACCAGGGACCTTGTCCAAATACATCCAAGCCACCGGATGGGAGTGCCCTTAACCTGCAGTAGTATGCTGTCACGGTTCGGGCAACGCGAAGGGGCACATGCCCATGCGGCAACACAACGGACCTTTTATAGGTCCAAGTGAGCTTGGGGGCGGGAGGCTCTTACCACTGGAGTTAGTCCACGTGCCGTCATTCCTTTTAAGATACCCTACCGAGGGGTTAGTTTTTGAGAGCTTTGTTGCATGCCTCTGTGAACCTGTTCACTAGGCGATCTAGGTCGTCTTTTGTGTCAGGGCATGATGGTGCTTTGGAGGGGAGTAAGTCCTCCAGGGCTGAGCTATATTTTTCCCAGTTGGCTTTCCTTGGATTAATATAGTCCTTAGGTTTCGGACACTCGAGGGATAGTGTGGTCTCGATGTATCTGTGGTCAGAGAAAGAGTGGTCATCAAGGACTTGCCAACTCTTGACTATGTCTAGCAGGTTGGGAGACACTAAGGTGATGTCAATAACCTCCTGTCGATTTTTAATTATAAAAGTGTGGTCGTTGCCCCGATTACAAATAAATAGATTTGAGTTAAGGATGAAGCTGAAAAGTGACTCACCCCTTACATTTGTGTTCGAGCTCCCCCATTGAGTGTGGTGAGCGTTGGCATCGCAACCTATTAATAGGTCTATGTCCGACCTCTCGCTGTCGCTGGCTAGTTTGCGAACAAGGTCGTTGGGAGGATCGTTTTCATGGGCCATGTAGGACGACATCAGCCTTAGATGTGTCCCTTTCAGCTCTAGGCTTGCCGCCGTGTTGTCGCTATCGCTAGAATTATGGAGCAGAAAGATATTAAGGTGCTTTCTGGCGAGAATGCAGGTGCGGGTTTTACCTTCATGTTGAGCTACAATTATCTTGTACTCCTTCGACCCTAGTCCACAAACCTTGTCTCCCACTATCCAAGGTTCCTGGATCAGGGCTACGTCTGCTCCGCTCTCTTCGAGGCGGAGTATAAGAGAAGCGGATGCTGCTTTACAGTGGTGGAGATTGATCTGAAGGAGCCTCAAGGACATCCTTAGTGTTCTCCACCACTGTAATGTCGGCATCCGGATCGTCCTCGACTTCCTCGTGGCAACACATCGCCTCGAAGTTGCACCTCAGCGTGCCATCGGTGGAGTAGCCCTCTGGATCTGTCTCTGTATGATCGTCGGGTGCTTCGATCTCAGAGGCAGCGTCCTGCTCGACTGGCTTGTCGACAGGACGTGCCCCGGCCGCTGCATCCGACTTGTAGACCTTTACGGTCACAGAGCTGAACCCAAAATTGAGCTCGCCTTTGGCAGCTTTAACCGCTTTTGAAAATTCCTCGTGCATCTCTATTGACGATTTTCGACCCACAACGCTGGAGTACCAAAACTTAGAGCAGCAATGCAGGAAGCAGCTGCTCGAGTGCCAGGTGCAAGTGGAAAAACTGCGATCGGAGAATCAGGAACTGCAGCGCGAACTTTTCCATATATTAAAAACCTACATATCCACCCCAAATTAAATTCAACTTTCAACAGTTTCTACATTGCCAAATTTTCTGCCATTCTATGCAATTACAGAGGTTTCCGATGATCAAGACGTAATCACGGCAAGCCGCCTTCGTAAAGAAGCGCCGATTGCTGCGTTCGACGATCATCCCAGCGTAGCCGCCAGCTGCGCCCAAGCAAGCATCTTCAAGAGGGCCGTTGGAAAAATAGCGGTTCTGCCCCTTCAGGATGGATCTGTTGAAAGCCTTTGCCTTCCAACGGGGGGTGAATGTTCGGAGCAGAACCCAGCCGATTAGCTGCTTGCCAAATAGCACCTAATTCTTGGCCCTCAGCCGCTTATTTTGTTTGTTACTTATGTCTATGTCACTCATTCGTTTGTTAAAGCTTTGCGCGTGCTTGCCCTGCTAAACGCTCTCTGCCAGCTCGCTCTTCGCTATCTCCGCTTTGCGTCTGCCTACCGACGTCGGCCGAGCGAAGCTGCGCTTAGCGATCGGAGCGGCAATGTAAAGGGCAGGCAAGCCACACTTGCAATTTGGATGTCACGCATTAAAGAACATATCGTAATTTTATTTCTGCGCCGATTTTTATTTAATTCGAAATAATTAGTCGGCCGATTGGGGATAAAAAACATTATCTCCACAGTCACAAAGGCAAAATTGTTGGCTATTGATCTATTCTCCACTGTGTCACTGTCACTTTTGCCTTCCACTTTTATTTAATACGTTTAATTTGCAAGTCCACCCGGGGCGCCATGAAAATTTAGAATAGTTTTTCTAAATAAAAGAGACCGAAAAACTTGGGTGACTGCAAATTATTGTATTTTACGACGACGAAAAAAAGGAGTGCGTGCGTTCGTTTCAATAGATTTTTCTCGAGTTTTTTCTATATATTCAAAACAATTCCTTCTTCGCCTATCTTACCTACGGTGGCAAAGCGGGGCGAATTCGCCAAGAGCGAGAGAGCGAGCTTTTATTGCGCTCCCGCTTTGCCCTAGCCTAACTTACACTAGACTTCATAAAACTCGATCCTAATAACAATTATTATACGCCAAATGGCGCTACAAATTGTTTTAGAACAAATCACAAAACAAACGCATGCCCAGGTCGAAACTGCTTCAAGTGTGACAAGAAGCACAACACGATGCTACATTTGGAAACAGCATCAGGCGCAGCTACAGAATCAAGAGGCCCGATGGTTGGTGCAGCAAGTAACAATAGTTACAATCTACTGGGCACAGCAAAGGTGGCAGTAGAAGCCAACAACGGGCAGGTTGCTAATTTCAGAGCACTGCTAGATTCAGGATCACAGATAAACTTGATCTCTGAACGAATGGTATCAATGTTGTCACTCAAACTAAAAGACACAACATTACGGATCGAAAGAATTGAATGTCAATCAAATACCAGCAGAGCACGAGTAAATGTGCTCATGAACTCCCTTCACAATGGTTTTACGCAAAGAATTGAAGCTTTCGTATTACCACAGATAATAGCTGATCAACCAGCTCAGGCACTCGATTCAGAGAGCTTAAACGTACCAAGCAAGATCTCACTGGCAGATCCAAACTTCCATAAGCCAGGCAAAATCGACATGCTAATCGGAGCCGAGCATTACTACTCGCTGCTGCTACCAGATCAACAGCAGCTAAGGACAGGAGGCCCGTTGCTACAAAACACGAAACTGGGATGGATTGTGGCAGGAAAAGTCAAATCTGCCCACAATACAATACAAAGACAGACTACCAGTAGGATCATCAACATTAAAAACCGATTTCTACGTTGACGACTGTCTAACTGGAGCAAACACTATTCTAGAGGTAATTCATGTTCGACAAGATTTAAATAAAATATTGCTACCGTCCGGATTCAAATTGCGCAAGTGGTGCTCCAACAATGAGCAACTTCTGCAAGGAATCCCCAAAGAGGATATTTTAACCGATGTAAAACTAGAAGAGTCTGTTCTGATGAGCTCGTGAGGTGGCTCAAAGGGGGCCTAGCTGAGGCCACCGGACGGGTCGCAGGTTGCGGATAGCGAACGACCTACCTATATACAGGTCATATAGGTTGGTCAGCTGCGAATAATCGGACATCCCTAGGGAGAGTACCGAAAATAAGCAGCCCCGGACAGCCAGCGGGTGTTCGCGAAGTAGCAACACTGACGATGCGCTTGTGGTGCCGCCTCGTATAAGTAGCTCACACACTCCCCTATCCCTACACACTACCTACCCACATCCCAACCCCCCACATTCAGCTCACACCGGGCCGGACTAAGAGTGTTATTCGACCCGTGCCGAGAGTCAGCCTGGCTGGGGGCCCGGTATATAAAACTAGCCCAGTCGTTAACGGAGAGCTCAGGGACTTGGCAGCCCCCTGTTCTAAGTATGCCTTATCCGGGCAACGTGGATCTCTGCCCGGACGGATCTTACCCCTTCTCTGCAGCTCGTGGGAAAAGAATGGAAGAGTTTAAAAACAAAAAAAATGAGTCTGGCACTCCCCAAATGCCAACAGGGAGCAATCCCAAACAGGGGAAGGCAGCGGCCCAAAGGCCTGGCCCGACCCGCAAATCAGCAGGGAAAACCTGCGCGGCGGAAGATGCTAGGGAGAGCCCAAAGGGGTCCCATCCCGGTGTCGGGGTGGGTGGTGAATTGGCTCCCAAAACCGATACCTTGGCAGAGTGGCTATGCAATCCTGCGGCTGCTCTGCCTGCTGGTAAAGTGGCGGGTGATGAGTCACCATCTACTAGTGTTCAAGCCAAATCTTTTACATATGCCGAATCAGCAGGGAAAACCTGCGCGGCGGAAGATGCTAGGGAGAGCCCAAAGGGGTCCCATCCCGGTGTCGGGGTTGGTGGTGAATTGGCTCCCAAAACCGATAACTTGGCAGAGTGGCTATGCAATCCTGCGGCTGCTCTGCCTGCTGGTAAAGTGGCGGGTGATGAGTCACCATCTACTAGTGTTCAAGCCAAATCTTTTACATATGCTGGCAATATACTCCGTCGGCAGAACGCAAGCCAGATGTCCAGCCCGACGGACAAATGGATAAAGAAGGTTGAGTGGGCCTCGAAGGTGCTGCCGAACTTTGGCAAGGAAGCACCGAAGAAGGAAGCCCCTCAGCCAAAAAGGCAGCGCTCACAAGAGACTCCGGGGCCGACACCGAAGCGCTCCAGAGTGCTGCCTAACACATCATTCGCGCAGATTGCCAGAGAAAGGACGCTGATTGGCGTCCTGGACAAAGGCAGCGCGGACTCCCGGATACCTAGAAACCAGTGGAAGTGGGTGGAAGCGGCACTGGCCGACCGCTGCTTCAAGCTGCTGGAAAAGCAGCCTGGACCCCCCCCCGTCTGCAAAGACATGGGCTGGTACCAGGGCTGCATAAAAATCGTAGCATGTGAAGACGAGCGCTCCGTACAGCTGTACAAAGCAGCGGTAGCGCAAGTCGGGGAAGTCTACCCAGGGGCGAAGCTCGTCGCTGTAGACTGGAGCGAAGTGCCCAGTAGACCAAGGGCGAGAGTTTGGGTGCCCGCCTCCATGAAGGAGCCGGAGCGCATCCTAAAAATGTTGCAAAGATGCAACCCCCACCTCCCAACAGCGGATTGGAAGGTGGTCAAAGTTGAGACGACACAGGGCCCCACAAACCAGGCGGTGGTCGTCCTCAACAAAGAGTCGCTGGCCCCGATTGAGGCTGCCAAAGGCGAGCTCAACTTTGGGTTCAGCTCTGTGACCGTAAAGGTCTACAAGTCGGATGCGGCGGCCGAGGCACGTCCTGTCGACAAGCCAGTCGAGCAGGACGCTGCCTCGGAGATCGAAGCACCCGACGATCACACAGAGATAGACCCAGAGGGCTACTACACCGATGGCACGCTGAGATGCGACTTCGAGGCGATGTGTTGCCACGAGGAAGTCGAGGACGATCCGGATGCCGACATTACAGTGGTGGGGAACACTAAGGATGTCCTTGAGGCTCCTTCAGATCAATCTCCACCACTGTAAAGCAGCATCCGCTGCTCTTATACTCCGCCTCGAAGGGAGCGGAGCAGACGTAGCCCTGATCCAGGAACCTTGGATAGTGGAAGACAAGGTTTGTGGTCTAGGGTCGAAGGAGTACAAGATAATTGTAGCTCAACATGAAGGTTAAACCCGCACCTGCATTCTCGCCAGAAAGCACCTTAATATCTTTCTGCTCCATAACTATAGCGATAGCGACAACACGGCGGCAAGCCTAGATCTGAAAGGGACACATCTAAGGCTGATGTCGTCCTACATGGCCCATGAGGGATACGATCCTCCCAACGACCCGGTTCGCAAACTAGCCAGCGACAGCGAGAGGTCGGACATAGACCGATTAATAGGTTGCGATGCCAACGCTCACCACACTCAATGGGGGAGCTCGAACACAAATGTAAGGGGGGAGTCACTTTTCAGCTTCATCCTTAACTCAAATCTATTTATTTGTAATCGGGGCAACGACCCCACTTTTATAATTAAAAATCGACAGGAGGTTATTGGCATCACCCTAGTGTCTTCCAACCTGTTAGACATAGTCAAGAGTTGGCAAGTCCTTGATGACCACTCTTTCTCTGACCACAGATACATCGAGACCACACTATCCCTCGAGTGTCCGAAACCTAAGGACTATATTAATCCCAGGAAAGCCAACTGGGAAAAATATAGCTCAGCCCTGGAGGACTTACTCCCCTCCAAAGCACCATCATGCCCTGACACAAAAGACGACCTAGATCGCCTAGTGAACAGGTTCACAGAGGCATGCAACAAAGCCTTCGCGGCAGCGCGCCCCTCTAGCAAACCTAGGGGAAAAAGAAACCCCCCTGGTGGTCAAAACAAATAGACATCCTACGTAAAAGCTGCAGGACCCTCTTTAACAGGGCCAAAAGCGCGAACGAGGAGAGCCACTGGGCAGACTACAAAATCAGTCTGTCACTATATAAAAAGGAAACAAGGAAAGCAAAAAAGGCCTCTTGGCAAAAATTTTGCTCGGAAATTGAGGAAACGTCAGAGGCCGCAAGGCTTCGCAAGATTCTCTCAAAAACTAACCCCTCGGTAGGGTATCTTAAAAGGAATGACGGCACGTGAACTAACTCCAGTGAGGGTGCACAACCATCGAGACGGCACATCTTCCAGGAGAGGGACCGGTAACCTCGATGGATCACATCCTCACAAAACGTAACATAAGCTGGGCAATAAACAGCTTCAACCCGTTCAAATCGCCAGGCCCGTATACAAGGTTGTACTGGCTGTGGGTACAATCCCGCGAACATGGCTTAAGGCAAAGATAGTCTTCATTCCCAAAGCTGGGAAAGCCTCGCACTCAGCTGCAAAAGACTTTAGACCAATCAGCCTATCGTCCTTCCTCCTCAAAACCTTTGAGAGACTCGTCGGGCTGCAACTGAGGACAACTATACACCCTCAGTTGCTGTCAGGCGCACAGCATGCCTACCTAGATAAATCTCTGCATCACAAGGAGTACTCACTCATAGCCTTTCTCGATATTGAGGGAGCTTTCAACAACGTTGTACCGGGCGCCATTACAGAAGCCCTGACTGACCTGGGGGTGGACCGTCACTTGGTGATGCTCATCGATCAATTGCTCACATGCAGGACGGTGACATCATCGATGGGATCGTCCGCCCAGTCAAGGTATGTCAACAGAGGCACCCCGCAAGGTGGTGTCCTGTCTCCTCTTCTGTGGAACATAGCAGTCAACAAGATTCTATGTGACCTAGAAGGGGGGGCTGCAAAGTCGTGGCCTATGCGGACGACGTTGCGATTATCGTCTCGGGGAAATACCCACAAACACTGTGCGACTTAATGTCCACAAAGCTAGCGCAACTGTCGGATTGGACAGAATCGCGCGGTCTGGGAGTAAATCCCTCAAAAACGGAACTCGTACTATTCACAAATAAATACAAGGTCCCGCCCTCAACCCTCCAATACTACAAGGATGCAGGCTCTCCTTTAGCGACAGTGCCAGTTACTTAGGGTTGGTAATTGACAAGAACCTTAGCTGGAACCTGAATGTCAAAGACAGAGTGAAGAAGGCAATGACTGCACTCTACACATGCAAAAAAGCTAAGCGCGATTTCCTCGAACTCGGCCACCGTGGCAGACTGCCGCAAATCTCTGCACGAGATGGCTCAGCAATTTGCTATTAGCCTGATTTGGGTCCCGGGCCACCGGGACATCGAGGGCAACTGTATAGCGGACGAGCTGGCACTACAATCCCCCTTCTCCAAGACAAGGAGGATATCTGTATGCCAATGGCCACCTGTAAGCTCATTATAAGGGAGCAATACAAGCGACTAAAAAACGATATGTGGCAAACAGTGCCACGATGTCGCACAACTCGGCAAACATGGCCGACCATGGTCATGAAGTGCACCTCCGAGCTCCTCAAGTTAAGCAGGAAAAGGTGCAGCGTAGTCACACGTTCCCTCACGGGACACTGGCTAATAGGCACCCACGCTAACAGGCTGGGGGCCCCACATAACGATTTTTGTCGCAGCTGTAGAGACGAGGAAGAGGAGGAGACAGTGGAACATCTGTTCTGCTCCTGCCCAGCTCTCAGCAGAAGAAGGCTACAGCACCTGGGCTCAGCCTTTCTACACGACATCTCAGAGATGTCTAAACTATGTCCCAGGAGGATAGCGAACTTTGTGAGAGCATCTGGATGGGATAATTGCTGACAGGAAGTCTCACAACGCAGGAAGGAAATGATCCTATGCGGTATCACAACGAGCCGAAACCGGCCTAAGTGTGACGGGTTCCGAGCGAGCCCGGCAGCCGCCTCAACCTAACGTAACCTTAAACTAGAAGAGACACTAGAGTACTACAGCGTGAAAACTCTGCGTCTCATCTGGATGCCGAAGATGGATACATTGTGTGGACGAACACAGAAAAGCCAGGCTACACGCATCACCAAACGGGTGGTATGTTCCGAACTGGCCCAAATCTTTGACCTACTAGGACTCTTTGCACCGGTGGTAGTAAAGGCAAAAATCTTCATGCAACAACTTTGGGAGCTCAAACTGGATTGGGATGACGAATTGCCATTACAACACCAAACCGAATGGAAAGAATACCGGGACGACTTACAAACATTGAACAAAATGCAAATTCCCCGGCATATCTACGATGGTAAAATTCCAGTTACCCAGAACTCCATACGTTTGTAGATGCATCAGAACGAGCATATGGCGCAGCAGTATATGTGCGCGCTACATACAAAAACAACCAAATGTCAGTAAGACTTCTCTGTTCGAAATCACGTGTGGCGCCGACAGCCAAACAATCGCTACCACGTTTAGAACTTTGTGCTGCAGTCCTCGGTGCCGAGCTCACAAACCGAGTCCGACAGGATCTGCACATTGACATTAACACGGTTTCAGGATGTTTTTGGAGTGATTCCACCGTTGTGTTATCCTGGATAAACGCATCGTCATCAACATACCATACCTTTGTGGCAAATCGAATAGCCAAAATCCAGGCATTAACAAACCAGTCACAATGGCGTCAATTGTCATCAGCCAACAACGCAGCCGATGTCCTGTCGAGAGGAATCTCAGCAAGCAGACTGACAGATCACAATCTGTGGTTATATGGAACAGTATTCCTGCACGGATCTCGAGACAACTGGACGAAGGCACCCGACATAGAACCCAGCAATCTTGAGAGAAAGGCTAAACATGTAAGCTTGCCAATCACACCTAGCGCACTTGGGGACGAATTATATACTTGCAGACATAGCAACTCGTTTCACAATCTGCAACGCATTGTGGCATATATGTTACGCTTCTGCTACAAAACCAACAGAGCGCACAGCACGACGCTCTGCGCAGAAGAACTGACTCATGCCCGTGCTATAATCCTGCGAACCATACAACAAGTCGAGTTTACAGCAGAGTTAAAACAGTTTCAACGCTATAAGACTGTGGATAGAAAGAGCTCGATCTTATCGTTATCTCCCTTTCTAGGAGACGATGAGCTCATCCGAGTTGGTGGTAGACTTGAAAAAGCTCTACTTCCATACAACGCAAAACACCCAGTTTTGCTGCCTTACAATGACCCAATCGTCAAAATGATCTTGCGGAAGCTACATGAGGAGAACATGCATTGTGGTGCTCAAGCACTAAGGGCAATCGCAAGACAACAATATTGGACAATATCAATGACAAGACAATGGCTAGAAGCATCATTCACAGCTGTGTTAGATGCACCAAGGCTAGACCAAAGCTGATGCACCAGATCATGGGCAATCTCCCAGCACAACGAGTCACACAAGCACGCCCGTTTCTTAATGCAGGCGTCGACTACTGTGGACTAATCTCGATCCACCATAAGATACGAGGCAAAAGACCAGATAAGGCATACATCGCCGTGTTCTGCTGTTTTTCCACAAAGGCAGTGCACCTGGAGCTGGTAAGCGACCTGACCACAGAAGCATTCTTGGCCGCTCTGCGTCGATTCTTAAGCAGACGTGGGAAGTGCCAAACTATTCATTGCGACAATGCAACGAACTTTGTGGGTGCAAACAACCAGCTTAAAGAATTATAAGACTATATTCAGCTCAAAGGCAACTGCTCTGATCACGAATCATTGCAACAAAAAACAAGTGGATTTTAAATTCATTCCTCTTAGGGCTCCTTCGTTTGGCGGCCTCTGGGAAGCAGGGAAGCACCAAAAAAGCTGTTGATAACAACCACCAACACAGCCTCATTGACATTTGAAGAACTAAACACAGTGATAATCGAAATTGAAGAAATTCTCAATTCTCGACCCATCACTCCAATGTCAAATGATCCCACTGATACAACAGCGCTTACCCCAGGACACTTCTTGATTGGTGAACCATTGACAACGCCACCTGACGTCAATACTGATCATCAAGTAAGAACATTGGTAAAGCGCTGGGAATTGGTATCACGCCTAAAGCATTCATTCTGGAAACAAGGGTCTACGGAATACCTCCAAGAATTGCAAGCTCGGCATAAATGGAAAACCGCTTCACCAATCGTACCTGAAGGATTATTAGTTTTGGTTAAGGAAGACTACCTTCCAGTAATGAAGTGGACAAAACAAAAAAATTGTCACCTACATTAACATCAGCATTATTGGTGCTGTTGCTCATGCTTCAATTAGCATTGTCACAGTCAATAAATATGACACAATTCGCAAACAAGCCTGGAATATTCTATGAGAAGCTTGGAACATCAAGAATAGCAACGTCTGAGTGGACCATGATCGTATACTATGACTTGGAAGCATCTTGGAAGGATATGCAACTAATGTCTGCTGGAATTTCAGAGGGACGATACATGCGCCCTGAACTAAAAAATGATCCGGCATGTAACTCCATAGTTCAACACTTTCAACATGTGTATAACGAGCTAAAAACAGGAAGCATTTAAATGAAAAACTCTCTAGCAAGCAGTCTTTTTAGTGTTCTCGACGCAAAATACGCAGAGGAGATGACTCAAGTAATTGAGAAAGTGAAAACCAATGAAGGCTTTCTACTACATCTGCTCCAAAACGAAACATCAATTGTCGACGCGACAATAAACATAGGCAGAAAAGACAAGGTAACAACTGATAATCGCCTAAAAATTTTGGAACAGCATATGGCTACTATCAACCGAGAAATAGGCTCATATCACAGCGATCATCTGACTCAAGCGTACTTAGGACTAATAGCTGAATTAACCCTGCTCACAACAACTCTCCAACGAATGCAGTCCGACATATCTGATGTCCTAATCGGTATTCATCATAGGAGAATAAGCCCCACGCTGGTGTCTCCCGAGCAACTAAGAGACCAACTAGACTGCAAAACACGTCATCTTCAAGTTGACGCTACCGCTGGTCTCAACAGCTCAGCTCGAAGTCTTCAGCATCATCCCAATTCCGATTTGGGAATCAACTGGAGGCTGGAGCCCATTTGACCTCAGAACCGCCATAGTAACTGTGAACATCCACCGAGACCAGTTCATGGGCACTACCAAAAAGGAATTCCGACGTTGTCTTAAAGTACACAACGAGGAGTTCATCTGCTTTGACCATCAGACGATCTTAAATATGGACAATCGCTGTGAGTTTCAACTGTTTAACAATAAAACAGAAACACTGTGTCATGTAACACACACAAAGGCTGACATGGTGTGGCTAAAAACTCAGCATCCAAATAAATGCATCTTCGCAACGCATTCTACAACTAAACTTCAAGCAGTATGTAACGGAGTTCCGTCAACCATAACACTGGAAGGAACTGGTCTACTCTCCATGTCCCCTGGTTGCACTGCTCGCAATACTGAAGTAAGCATCAGCACCTTCAGCACCACAATCAGCGAAGTAAAATCGACCTACACTCGGTTTGGTGACGTGAGCCCACCGGAGACATCACCCTCGACACCAATGTGGCAACTGAAGAACCAGACATCAGACTTTCTTCAAGAACTTGATGATCTACGCCAGCAACTATCAGCCATCAATCATCACGAGCTGACACACCATCTCACCACCGTGCAGCACCATCAACTCTCTGCCTATGCAGCCCTAGCAATATCAATTCTATTGATCACTGCCTACATTTTCCGGAAGAAGTATCAACTATGGAAACCAAGACCATCAAATCCCGATCCAGCCATGTCATCACCCCCTATACCCCTTGCACGCCGATTTACCGTCGACTTGAACAATGGTTGAACACAGTTTCAATGGCCGGGAGAATTTTCAGTTGCAGAAATATGCGTAATTAATAGTTTATAATACCCGTCGGCATAACACAGTGACACCGTGACACAGTTTTCTATTTAACATGTAATATAATACCTCACGACAACACACTAGCCACTGCAGTGAGTTCTGCTCTCTCTCCGCACTCTCCGCAGAGGGCGAAGACAGCGGTGCAATTGCTGACCATCAGAATGTCGCAATTGCCCACCAGACACTAAAATTATCCATAATACACAAAACATATATTTTAAAGACTCAGCACTTTTGTACCTTTTGTTACCTATAAATAAGAATTTTTATCAATAAAATCAGTATCAGAAACAGTACCATAACTGCCTGTCACTCATCTTCCATCGCAATCATCAGAGGCTGTCGCAGTGTCTTCAGACCCTCCCTTGCGCACCGTAGGATATCCACTCCGCAGTCCAACTGATTCAAGTTCTAGTTGCGACGACCAAATTGTAGACGGTTTATGTACCGTATGCAACCCAGCTTCCTACACACATACACACATTATTTTCAACTTTATTTCCTCGGTAGCTCTTTTGAGAATATTTACCGTTGACTCTACCACCGATGTTTGTTTTTTAATTAAATCATCTAGGTTATATTGGTTTTCTAATACATTTTTCATATTTCCTTCCAACGTTTTCCTATCTTCGGCGTCCATTATCCCAAACAATATATGATAAAGTGAGCCCATAAACTCAAACGGTGCTCGTTTCTTTCTTTTATTATCCTGAGTCATGATAAGTTTATTATTTTCCTCCAGGTCTGCAATTTGTCTTTCCGTATTATCTAATACATTATTGCATTGATCTTTAAAAGTATAAAGTTTACCACACACAACTCTCATTTTCCCAATTAATTGCTTCCCCTTTTTTATCATTTGAATACGGGTCCATGTTATAATAAACAATTAAATAACAGGATGAGGCGACTACTTCAACGTCCCCCATCGGATCCAAATATATTGAAGTGGAACTGTTAATTTTTTCAATTGACCTCTTCGCCCTTCCTCTGGCAGCAAAGCTTGCATTTGATACTTGGCACATAACACAAGCACTAACAATGCTGCCATTAGTCCCAGCTTGGACATTTGACGTCTACTACGAGTACTTCTGGTCTCTTTTTGAGTCATTCCTGAGTCTTGCTCTTCTGACTCAATTCCAGCTAATTGACAAATTTTAGTTAAAGGTCGTTTTATCAACCCGTCTTGATGTTTTGTAGGTACTACTCTGACTCTATCGTCCCTACCTTTATGTATTTCTTCTATTTTTCCCAAGGGCCATCTAGCTGGGTGACAGGTTTCATCTTTTATTAATACAATCTGTCCTTTTTTAATATTCTGCATTCCTATTTTCCATTTATTTCCTTGTTGCAGTGTGTGCAAATAATCTTCTTTCCATTTAATCAACAATTCTCTTTTCATTTTCTGAATTAATCTCCACCTATCTAGATTCCCGATTCTTATACCCGATACTCAAAATGAGTATTGGGGTATATTAGATTTGTGGTAAAAGTGGATGTGTCTAACGTCTAGAAGGAATCGTTTCCGATCCCATAAAGTATATATATTCTTGATCAGCATCAATAGCCGAGTCGATTGAGCCCTGTCTGTCTATCCGTCCGTCCGTCCGTCCGTCTGTCCGTCCCTATCAGTGCCTAGTGCTCAAAGACTATAAGAGCTAGAGCAACGCCACACCCCCTTCCGCCCCCGCAAAGGACGAAAATCTGGGGCATCCAAAAATCTCTGAAACTATTAAGGCTAGAGCAACCAAATTTTTATCCGCACTCCTGTTAGATTTCACTATAAAACGTATATCTCAAAATTTCGCTAAACCCCTTTCCGCCCCCACAAAGGACGAAAATCTGTTTCATCCACAATATTGCAGATTCGAGAAAACTAAAAACGCACAATCATAGAGAATGACCATATCTATCCGGTTGCTAAATCTGGATCCAATAATAAAATGACCTGGTGTTAATACGTCCAGATCGTCAATATCGTTTGTAGCTGTAATCAAAGGGCGTGAATTTAGTACCGCTTCAATTTGATATAATAGAGTTGCCATTTTCTCATAGGTTAAATTATTGTCCCCAATTACACTTTTTAAGTGACGTTAAAACAGCATCTGGTGTATACAAGCGCCCGATCGCTCGTCTAGCGCCGCTATTTCCAGAAGATGTGGCAATCAAACGTTCCCACAACGTGATCATTGACACCACGGAGATTGATGGGCCACACACAGCGAACAAAAAAATTGTCACCTACATTAACATCAACATTATTGGTGCTGTTGCTCATGCTTCCATTAGCATTGTCACAGTCAATAAATGTGACACAATTCGCAAACAAGCCTGGAATATTTTATGAGAAGCTTGGAACATCAAGAATAGCAACGTCTGAGTGGACCATGATCGTATACTATGACTTGGACGCATATTGGAAGGATATGAAACTAATGTCTGCTGGAATTTCAGAGGTACGATACATGTGCCCTGAACTAAAAAATGTTCCGGCATGTAACTCCATAGTTCAACACTTTCAACATGTGTATAACGAGCTAAAAACAGGAAGCATTTTAATGAAAAACTCTCGAAAACGCAGATCGCCGCTGGATATCATAGGAAATGCAGCAAGCAGTCTTTTTAGTGTTCTCGACGCAAAATACGCAGAGGAGATGACTCAAGTAATTGAGAAAGTGAACTCCAAAACCAAACATCAATTGTTGACGCGACAATAAACATAGTCAGAAAAGACAAGGTAACAACTGATAATCGCCTAAAAATTTTGGAACAGCATATGGCTACTATCAACAGAGAAAGAGGCTCACATCACAGCGATCATCTGACTCAAGCGTTCTTATGACTAATAGCTGAATTAACCCTGCTCACAACAACTCTCCAACGAATGCAGTCCGACATATCTGATGTCCTAATCGGTATTCATCAATGGAGAATAAGCCCCACGCTGGTGTCTCCCGAGCAACTAAGAGACCAACTAGACCAGATACGGGATCATTTGCCACAAGATCAAATGCTGCCGGTCACAACGAAAGAAGTGATTCAACTATACAGAATCATGCGAGCCGAAGGAACCCCGACTGCAAAACACGTCATCTTCAAGTTGACGCTACCGCTGGTCTCAGCAGCTCAGCTCGAAGTCTTCAGCATCATCCCAATTCCGATTTGGGAATCAACTGGAGGCTGGAGCCTATTTGACCTCAGAACCGCCATAGTAACTGTGAACATCCACCGAGACCAGTTCATGGGCACTACCAAAAAGGAATTCCGACGTTGTCTTAAAGTACACAACGAGGAGTTCATCTGCTTTGACCATCAGACGATCTTCAATATGCACAATCGCTGTGAGTTTCAACTGTTTAACAATAAAACAGAAACACTGTGTCATGTAACACACACAAAGGCTGACATGGTGTGGCTAAAAACTCAGCATCCAAATAAATGCATCTTCGCAACGCATTCTACAACTAAACTTCAAGCAGTATGTAACGGAGTTCCGTCAACCATAACACTGGAAGGAACTGGTCTACTCTCCATGTCCCCTGGTTGCACTGCTCGCAATACTGAAGTAAGCATCAGCACCTTCAGCACCACAATCAGCGAAGTAAAATCGACCTACACTCGGTTTGGTGACGTGAGCCCACCGGAGACATCACCCTCGACACCAATGTGGCAACTGAAGAACCAGACATCAGACTTTCTTCAAGAACTTGATGATCTACGCCAGCAACTATCAGCCATCAATCATCACGAGCTGACACACCATCTCACCACCGTGCAGCACCATCAACTCGCTGCCTATGCAGCCCTAGCAATATCAATTCTATTGATCACTGCCTACATTTTCCGGAAGAAGTATCAACTATGGAAACCAAGACCATCAAATCCCGATCCAGCCATGTCATCACCCCCTATACCCCTTGCACGCCGATTTGCCGACGACTTGAACAATGGTTGAACACAGTTTCAATGGCCGGGAGAATTTTCAGTTGCAGAAATATGCGTAATTAATAGTTTATAATACCCGTCGGCATAACACAGTGACACCGTGACACAGTTTTCTATTTAACATGTAATATAATACCTCACGACAACACACTAGCCACTGCAGTGAGTTCTGCTCTCTCTCCGCACTCTCCGCAGAGGGCGAAGACAGCGGTGCAATTGCTGACCATCAGAATGTCGCAATTGCCCACCAGACACTAAAATTATCCATAATACACAAAACATATATTTTAAAGACTCAGCACTTTTGTACCTTTTGTTACCTATAAATAAGAATTTTTATCAATAAAATCAGTATCAGAAACAGTACCATAACTGCCTGTCACTCATCTTCCATCGCAATCATCAGAGGCTGTCGCAGTGTCTTCAGACCCTCCCTTGCGCACCGTAGGATATCCACTCCGCAGTCCAACTGATTCAAGTTCTAGTTGCGACGACCAAATTGTAGACGGTTTATGTACCGTATGCAACCCAGCTTCCTACACACATACACACATTATTTTCAACTTTATTTCCTCGGTAGCTCTTTTGAGAATATTTACCGTTGACTCTACCACCGATGTTTGTTTTTTAATTAAATCATCTAGGTTATATTGGTTTTCTAATACATTTTTCATATTTCCTTCCAACGTTTTCCTATCTTCGGCGTCCATTATCCCAAACAATATATGATAAAGTGAGCCCATAAACTCAAACGGTGCTCGTTTCTTTCTTTTATTATCCTGAGTCATGATAAGTTTATTATTTTCCTCCAGGTCTGCAATTTGTCTTTCCGTATTATCTAATACATTATTGCATTGATCTTTAAAAGTATAAAGTTTACCACACACAACTCTCATTTTCCCAATTAATTGCTTCCCCTTTTTTATCATTTGAATACGGGTCCATGTTATAATAAACAATTAAATAACAGGATGAGGCGACTACTTCAACGTCCCCCATCGGATCCAAATATATTGAAGTGGAACTGTTAATTTTTTCAATTGACCTCTTCGCCCTTCCTCTGGCAGCAAAGCTTGCATTTGATACTTGGCACATAACACAAGCACTAACAATGCTGCCATTAGTCCCAGCTTGGACATTTGACGTCTACTACGAGTACTTCTGGTCTCTTTTTGAGTCATTCCTGAGTCTTGCTCTTCTGACTCAATTCCAGCTAATTGACAAATTTTAGTTAAAGGTCGTTTTATCAACCCGTCTTGATGTTTTGTAGGTACTACTCTGACTCTATCGTCCCTACCTTTATGTATTTCTTCTATTTTTCCCAAGGGCCATCTAGCTGGGTGACAGGTTTCATCTTTTATTAATACAATCTGTCCTTTTTTAATATTCTGCATTCCTATTTTCCATTTATTTCCTTGTTGCAGTGTGTGCAAATAATCTTCTTTCCATTTAATCAACAATTCTCTTTTCATTTTCTGAATTAATCTCCACCTATCTAGATTCCCGATTCTTATACCCGATACTCAAAATGAGTATTGGGGTATATTAGATTTGTGGTAAAAGTGGATGTGTCTAACGTCTAGAAGGAATCGTTTCCGATCCCATAAAGTATATATATTCTTGATCAGCATCAATAGCCGAGTCGATTGAGCCCTGTCTGTCTATCCGTCCGTCCGTCCGTCCGTCTGTCCGTCCCTATCAGTGCCTAGTGCTCAAAGACTATAAGAGCTAGAGCAACGCCACACCCCCTTCCGCCCCCGCAAAGGACGAAAATCTGGGGCATCCAAAAATCTCTGAAACTATTAAGGCTAGAGCAACCAAATTTTTATCCGCACTCCTGTTAGATTTCACTATAAAACGTATATCTCAAAATTTCGCTAAACCCCTTTCCGCCCCCACAAAGGACGAAAATCTGTTTCATCCACAATATTGCAGATTCGAGAAAACTAAAAACGCACAATCATAGAGAATGACCATATCTATCCGGTTGCTAAATCTGGATCCAATAATAAAATGACCTGGTGTTAATACGTCCAGATCGTCAATATCGTTTGTAGCTGTAATCAAAGGGCGTGAATTTAGTACCGCTTCAATTTGATATAATAGAGTTGCCATTTTCTCATAGGTTAAATTATTGTCCCCAATTACACTTTTTAAGTGACGTTAAAACAGCATCTGGTGTATACAAGCGCCCGATCGCTCGTCTAGCGCCGCTATTTCCAGAAGATGTGGCAATCAAACGTTCCCACAACGTGATCATTGACACCACGGAGATTGATGGGCCACACACAGCGAACAAAAAAATTGTCACCTACATTAACATCAACATTATTGGTGCTGTTGCTCATGCTTCCATTAGCATTGTCACAGTCAATAAATGTGACACAATTCGCAAACAAGCCTGGAATATTTTATGAGAAGCTTGGAACATCAAGAATAGCAACGTCTGAGTGGACCATGATCGTATACTATGACTTGGACGCATATTGGAAGGATATGAAACTAATGTCTGCTGGAATTTCAGAGGTACGATACATGTGCCCTGAACTAAAAAATGTTCCGGCATGTAACTCCATAGTTCAACACTTTCAACATGTGTATAACGAGCTAAAAACAGGAAGCATTTTAATGAAAAACTCTCGAAAACGCAGATCGCCGCTGGATATCATAGGAAATGCAGCAAGCAGTCTTTTTAGTGTTCTCGACGCAAAATACGCAGAGGAGATGACTCAAGTAATTGAGAAAGTGAACTCCAAAACCAAACATCAATTGTTGACGCGACAATAAACATAGTCAGAAAAGACAAGGTAACAACTGATAATCGCCTAAAAATTTTGGAACAGCATATGGCTACTATCAACAGAGAAAGAGGCTCACATCACAGCGATCATCTGACTCAAGCGTTCTTATGACTAATAGCTGAATTAACCCTGCTCACAACAACTCTCCAACGAATGCAGTCCGACATATCTGATGTCCTAATCGGTATTCATCAATGGAGAATAAGCCCCACGCTGGTGTCTCCCGAGCAACTAAGAGACCAACTAGACCAGATACGGGATCATTTGCCACAAGATCAAATGCTGCCGGTCACAACGAAAGAAGTGATTCAACTATACAGAATCATGCGAGCCGAAGGAACCCCGACTGCAAAACACGTCATCTTCAAGTTGACGCTACCGCTGGTCTCAGCAGCTCAGCTCGAAGTCTTCAGCATCATCCCAATTCCGATTTGGGAATCAACTGGAGGCTGGAGCCTATTTGACCTCAGAACCGCCATAGTAACTGTGAACATCCACCGAGACCAGTTCATGGGCACTACCAAAAAGGAATTCCGACGTTGTCTTAAAGTACACAACGAGGAGTTCATCTGCTTTGACCATCAGACGATCTTCAATATGCACAATCGCTGTGAGTTTCAACTGTTTAACAATAAAACAGAAACACTGTGTCATGTAACACACACAAAGGCTGACATGGTGTGGCTAAAAACTCAGCATCCAAATAAATGCATCTTCGCAACGCATTCTACAACTAAACTTCAAGCAGTATGTAACGGAGTTCCGTCAACCATAACACTGGAAGGAACTGGTCTACTCTCCATGTCCCCTGGTTGCACTGCTCGCAATACTGAAGTAAGCATCAGCACCTTCAGCACCACAATCAGCGAAGTAAAATCGACCTACACTCGGTTTGGTGACGTGAGCCCACCGGAGACATCACCCTCGACACCAATGTGGCAACTGAAGAACCAGACATCAGACTTTCTTCAAGAACTTGATGATCTACGCCAGCAACTATCAGCCATCAATCATCACGAGCTGACACACCATCTCACCACCGTGCAGCACCATCAACTCGCTGCCTATGCAGCCCTAGCAATATCAATTCTATTGATCACTGCCTACATTTTCCGGAAGAAGTATCAACTATGGAAACCAAGACCATCAAATCCCGATCCAGCCATGTCATCACCCCCTATACCCCTTGCACGCCGATTTGACGACGACTTGAACAATGGTTGAACACAGTTTCAATGGCCGGGAGAATTTTCAGTTGCAGAAATATGCGTAATTAATAGTTTATAATACCCGTCGGCATAACACAGTGACACCGTGACACAGTTTTCTATTTAACATGTAATATAATACCTCACGACAACACACTAGCCACTGCAGTGAGTTCTGCTGACAATGCACTCTCTCCGCAGAGGGCGAAGACAGCGGTGCAATTGCTGACCATCAAAATGTCGCAATTGCCCACCAGACACGAAAATTATCCATAATACACAAAACATATATTTTACAGACTCAGCACTTTTGTACCTTTTGTTACCTATAAATAAGAATTTTTATACCCGATACTCAAAATGAGTATTGGGGTATATTAGATTTGTGGTAAAAGTGGATGTGTGTAACGTCCAGAAGGAATCGTTTCCGACCCCATAAAGTATATATATTCTTGATCAGCATCAATAGCCGAGTCGATTGAGCCCTGTCTGTCTGTCCGTCTGTCCGTCCGTCCGTCCGTCCGTCCGTCCGTCCGTCCGTCCGTCCGTCCGTCCGTCCCCTTCAGCGCCTAGTGCTCAAAGACTATAAGAGCTAGAGCAACGATGTTTTGGATCCAGACTTCTGTGATATGTCACTGCTACAAAAATATTTCAAAACTTCGCCCCGCCTACTTCCGCCCCCACAAAGGACGAAAATCTGTGGCATCCCCATTTTTAAAGATACGAAAAAACCAAAAAATCAGAATCGGTGAGGATGACCATACCTTCTACAGTGCAAAATCTGAACCAGATCGTATAATGATTATAGCCAGAATCAAGAAAACAATTTCATTCTATCTCGCTCTGTCTCTCTCTAACACACAGGTTTCATGGTCGGTTTTGTCAATTGCAAAATATGAGTTCAAGGATCTCAGAACCTATAAGAGCCAGAGCAACCAAATTTGGTATCCACACTCCTGTGATATCGGACCTTGACCGTTTCGTGTCCAAATTTCGCCACACCCCCTTCCGCCCCGCAAAGGACGAAAATCTGGGGTATCCACAAATCTCAGAGACTATTAAGGCTAGAGTAACCAAATTTGGTATCCGCACTTCTGTTAGTATTCGCCCCACCCCCTTCCGCCCCCACAAAGGACGAAAATCTGTTGCATCCACAATATTGCAGATTCGAGAAAACTAAAAGCGCAGAATCATAGATAATGACCATATCTATCAGATCGCTGAATCTGGATTAGATCGGATCATTTTTGTAGCCAAAAGCAAGAAATCAATTTTCAGTGGCTACGCAGCGCCCGACGTCACGCTCAGACTGATTTTCTGTCTCTCTCGCACGCACTCTTTGTCGTGTGGTTCAATATTAGCGGCGTCTGCCGCAGGAGAGCCATACTGACTTAGTATCGGGTATAACTGTAGAGTTGCGGTGTCCGCAGCAACTCACAACGTTCCACCTCGTTATCAATAAAATCAGTATCAGAAACAGTACCATAACTGCCTGTCACTCATCTTCCATCGCAATCATCAGAGGCTGTCGCAGTGTCTTCAGACCCTCCCTTGCACACCGTAGGATACCCACTCCGCAGTCCAACTGATTCAAGTTCTAGTTGCGACGACCAAATTGTAGACGGTTTATGTACCGTATGCAACCCAGCTTCCTACACACATGATTTTCAACTTTATTTCCTCGGTAGCTCTTTTGAGAATATTTACCGTTGACTCTACCACCGATGTTTGTTTTTTAATTAAATCATCTAGGTTATGTTGGTTTTCTAATAAATTTTTCATATTTCCTTCCAACGTTTTCCTATCTTCGGCGTCCATTATCCCAAACAATATATGATAAAGTGAGCCCATAAACTCAAATGGTGCTCGTTTCTTTCTTTTATTATCCTGAGGCATGAAAAGTTTATTATTTTCCTCCAGGTCTGCAATTTGTCTTTCCGTATTATCTAATACATTATTGCATTGATCTTTAAAAGTATAAAGTTTACCACACACAACTCTCATTTTCCCAATTAATTGTTTCCCCTTTTTTATCATTTGAAAATAACAATGCTGCCATTAGTCCCAGCTTGGACATTTGACGTCTACTACGAGTACTTCTGGTCTCTTTTTGAGTCATTCCTGAGTTTTGCTCTTCTGACTCAATTCCAGCTAATTGACAAATTTTAGTTAAAGGTCGTTTTATCAACCCGTCTTGATGTTTTGTAGGTACTACTCTGACTCTATCGTCCCTACCCTTATGTATTTCTTCTATTTTTCCCAAGGGCCATCTAGCTGGGTGACAGGTTTCATCTTTTATTAATACAATCTGTCCTTTTTTAATATTCTGCATTCCTATTTTCCATTTATTTCCTTGTTGCAGTGTGTGCAAATAATCTTCTTTCCATTTAATCAACAATTCTCTTTCCATTTTCTGAATTAATCTCCACCTATCTAGATTCCCAATTTTTATACCCGATACTCAAAATGAGTATTGGGGTATATTAGATTTGTGGTAAAAGTGGATGTGTCTAACGTCCAGAAGATATCGTTTCCGATCCCATAAAGTATATATATTCTTGATCAGCATCAATAGCCGAGTCGATTGAGCCCTGTCTGTCTATCCGCCTGTCCGTCCCTATCAGCGCCAAGTGCTCAAAGACTATAAGAGCTAGAGCAACGACATTTTATATCCGGACTTCTGTGATATGTCACTGTTACAAGAATATTTCAAAACTTTGCCCCGCCTACTTCCACCCCAACAAAGAACGAAAATCTGTGGCATCCACAATGTCAAAAATACAAGATATAGTCGTAGAAGTTGACTATATCTTCTAGAGTGCAAAATTTCATTCTTTCTCGCTCTGTCTCTCTTTAACACACAGGTTTCATGGTCGGTTTTGCCAGTTGCAAAATGTGAGTTCAAGGATCTCAGAAGCTATAAGAGCCAGAGCAACCAAATTTGGTATTTACACTCCTGTGATATCGGATCTTGACCGTTTGGTCTCAAAATTTCGCACACCACCTTCCGCCCCCGTAAAGGGCGAAAATCTGGGGCATCCACAAATTTCAGAGACTATTAAGGCTATAGCAACTAAATTTGGTATCCGCACTACTGTTAGATCTAACTATAAAACGTATATCTCAAAATTTCGCCCCACCCCCTTCCGCCCACACAAAGGACGAAAATCTGTTGCATCCACAATATTGCAGATTCGAGAAAACTAAAAACGCACAATCATAGAGAATGACCATATCTATCCGGTTGCTAAATCTGGATCAGCTCGGATCATTTTTATAGCCAAAAGGAACAAATAAATTTGGAACAAACAAATTTCTGTTTCTCTTGCACGCACTCTTTGTCGTGTCGTTTAATATTAGCGGCGTCTGCCGGAGGAAAGCCATACTGACTAACTATCGGGTATAAATGTAGAGTTGCGGTCTCCGCAGCAACTCCCAACGTTCCTCCTCGTTTCCTCTGAAATTGTCTCAATCGGGGAAAATATTGGCCTTCCAATAATGAAATGACCTGGTGTTAATACGTCCAGATCGTCAATATCATATGTAGCTGTAATCAAAGGGCGTGAATTTAATACCGCTTCAATTTGACATAATAGAGTTGCCATTTCCTCATAGGTTAAATTATTGTCCCCAATTACACTTTTTAAGTGATATTTCACTGATTTTACCCCAGCTTCCCAAATACCTCCGAAGTGAGGTCCCTGCCGGGGGAATAAAATGCCACTCGATCTGTTCTCTTTCTAATATTGGAACCACTTTAATGTTGTCTTTGAGGACTCTTTGGTATTCCTTGTCTAATTTGCTCGAAGCTCCCACAAAGTTGGTTGCATCATCGGACAAAATGTTTGCACATTTTCCTCTTCTTGAGAAAAATCTTCTAAGTGCAGCTAGAAATGTATCTGAAGTAAGATCGTTGACTACTTTCAAATGAATATCCTTTGTCGCCATGCATACGAATACGGCAATATATCCCTTATAGAATTTCTGCCGCCGCTTTTTTAGAGCATCGGATATGGTACGGCCTGGCGAAGTCTACCCCTGTATTTGTAAACGGGTGCGACATTGTAGCTCTGTATTTCGGCAGATTTCGATACCTAGCACAGGTGACACACTCTTTAAGTTTTTTCTTTAAGCAATTTCTTAGCACAAATATCCAAAATTTTCGCTGGATATAGTTTCGCATCATATTAATTCCACCGTGCAATGTTTCTTTATGTGCATTCTTGATAATTAAAGACGTCAAGTGACACTTATCTCAAAATCTAAGGATGCTTAACCTCAAATTCCGCGTTGGATTTTTGCAATCTACCTCCAACTCGTAACAATCCATCTTTATCTAAGAACGGATTTAAGCTTAATTCTTTATTTTTTGTTTCTATTTCCTATTTATTAATTAGTCTAGCTGTTTAGGAACTGAATTGGAAAGCTTGTTGTTGTTTTACTATTTATACTTTGGCACTCTAAATCTCCTTCACTGTCAAAAATGGAAGAAATTCTTTCTTTTTGGTTTTGATTTGAATAAACCTCAATTCATATGCAATGACTCTTTCTTGCTTATTAGATTTGTGGTAAAAGTGTGTAACGTCCAGAAGGAATCGTTTCCGACCCCATAAAGTATATATATTCTTGATCAGCATCAATAGCCGAGTCGATTGAGCCCTGTCTGTCTGTCCGTCCGTCCGTCTGTCCGTCCCTATCAGTGCCTAGTGCTCAAAGACTATAAGAGCTAGAGCAACGCCACACCCCCTTCCGCCGCCGCAAAGGACGAAAATCTGGGGCATCCAAAAAGCTCAGAAACTATTAAGGCTAGAGCAACCAAATTTGGTATCCGCAATCCTGTTAGATATCACTATAAAACGTATATATCCGAATTTCGCCCCACCCCTTTCCGACTCCACAAAGGACGAAAATCTGTTGCATCCACAATATTGCAGATTCGAGAAAACTAAAAACGCACAATCATAGAGAATGACCGTATCTATCAGATTACAGAATCTGGATCAAATCAGATCATTTTTATAGCCAATAAGAACAAATTAAGTTGTAGTCGCTACGCACCGCCCGACGTCACGCTCAGACTGATTTTCTGTCTCTCTCGCACGCACTCTTTATCGTGTCGTTCAATATTAGCGGCGTCTACCGGAGGAGAGCCATACTGACTAAGTATCGGGTATAAATGTAGAGTTGCGGTCTCCGCAGCAACTCACAACGTTCGCCCTCGTTTGCTATTAAAATTTTTGTGCCAACAACTAATTTTTCTTCTTGTTTTTTCTTTTCCCGAAAGAGGGGGCCTCGTGCGAGGAAGACAACCCGGCATCGGATGCGGCGTCCATGATGTCGGACGACATCTTGGACGACTACACGTTCGACGAGAGCGACCTAGCCAGAGGTCTCAGCCACATCGTTGTCGGGGAGGAGCCGGAGTCCCCTGACAGCGATCTAGAAGCAACAATGGTGGAGGCGAGCCTCAGTAATGTCGTTGACGCTCCTGCAGATAAACCTCCACCATTGTAAGGCAGCATGCGCTGCTCTACTGCTCCACCTGGCCAAGGGTGGAGCCGACATAGTCCTCATTCAGGAGCCCTGGATCCTCGGAAACAGGGTATCCGGTCTGAGGACTTCTGCCTACAAGCTATATGTAGCTGAAACCGCAGGTAAAATTCGTACCTGCATTCTTGCAAAAAGAGAGTTGCACTTATTTTTGCTCCCAAATTTCATTAATGAAGACCACACCGCAGTGAGCCTCGAAGGCCAGGAGCGCTCACTGAGGATCTGCTCCGCATACATGGGGCATGAACAACCAGACCCCCCTCCACACGCGCCTCTCCGGGCTCTAAGCGCAGACTGCTCGGCCAAGGACATCGGCCTAATTGTGGGGTGCGATGCCAATGCACATCACTGTCAGTGGGGAAGCACTGACACAAACGAAAGGGGTGAGTACCTTTTCAGTTACTTGCTGACCACTCAGATGGTCTTATTAAACCGGGGTAGTGATCCCACCTTTATCATTAAAACACGCAAGGAGGTCCTGGACCTCACGCTTGCCTCTCATGAGATACAGCGTAACATTGTATCCTGGAGGGTCCTGGAAGAGCACTCCTTCTCGGACCACAGGTACGTGGAAACTGTCTTCTCCTTCTCAGTACCGAAGCCAGTCCGATTCCGGAACATCAGGCGGACAAACTGGACTCGGTACTCTGATTACCTCTGTCGTGTTCTCCCTGAGCCCCCATCTGAGGAGGAGTTCTCCACGGAGGCCACGACTCGTCTTCTTAAGATTTTTACCGACGCCTGCAATAAGGCGCTCGACAAAGCATGCCCCTCTGGCAAGAACAGAATCCGAAACTGGGTGAACTCCGGAAAGCCTCCCGGAGACTCTTCAATAAAGCTAAGGCTGAAAACGTTGAGCAAAACTGGGCCGAATACAAGGCCAGTCTGTCAACCTACAACAAAGAACTTAGAAAAGCCAAACGCGCCTCCTGGCGTAAGTTCTGCAGCGAAATCGAGAGTAACTCAGAAGCCTCACGCTTGCGCAGAGTTCTCTCGAAGACAACACCCACTCTGGGCTACTTGAAGAACACCGACCAGTCGTGGACTACGTCCAGCGATAAGTCGGTAAATCTTCTCCTAAATACCCACTTCCCTGGCTGCGATGAAAACAGACCCAACTACCTCGCGCCTCCTTCTGTCGCCTCAAATGCCATTCTGAGACTGCTAAGCCAGGAGAACATTTCCTGGGCGATCAGAAGCTTTAAACCCTACAAGTCCGCGGGGCCAGACGGCATTTTCCCTGCCCAACTGATTCACGCGGGACATAAAGCCATTAACTGGCTCAAAATAATTTACGAGGGAATCTTCTCCCACGGGTGCATTCCTGACACCTGGCTTCAGACCAAAGTCGTATTCATACCCAAGGCAGGCAAGCCCTCGCACACTGCCCCAAAAGATTTCAGACCCATAAGTCTATCGTCTTTTCTTCTAAAGGCGATGGAGCGGCTCCTGGGGCTGCATCTAACGGCGTGCATTCCGTCCAGTCTGATCTCAGACTCCCAGCATGCCTATCGGAAGGGAAGATCCACCGAAACGGCCCTACACTCGATCACATCGATCATCGAAGCATCCCTTAATTTTAAGGAGTACACCCTAGTAGCCTTCCTCGACATAGAAGGCGCCTTTAACAACATCCTTCCGACCGCCATCACGGGCGCACTGACGGATCTGGGCGTTGACTCCAGGACGGTGAGCCTGATCGATCAGATGCTACAATGCAGGACGGTTGAGGCATCACTGGGGACGTCAACGTGTACCAGATTTGTCAGCAGAGGCACACCGCAGGGCGGAGTCCTCTCGCCCCTCCTATGGAACGTGGCAGTGAACACACTGCTGCGGGAGATAGAGGGGGGTGGCTGCCGTGTGGTGGCGTATGCGGACGATGTTGCTATAGCACTCTCCGGAAAATTTCCGCAGACGTTGTGTGAGTGCATGACAAGTACTCTCACGAAAATGTCGAAATGGGCAGACAAATGCGGGTTAGGCGTCAACCCGTCTAAAACGGAACTGGTGCTTTTCACTAGGAAGTACAAAGATCAAGTACTGATTCCCCCAAGACTATGTGGGGAAACGCTAGTCTTCAGCAACAACGCCAAGTATCTTGGCCTAATCCTCGATAGAAAGCTCGATTGGAAATTGAGCATAGAGGATAGAGTCAAGAAGGCCACAGTGGCCCTCTATACTTGCAGGAAAGCCATCGGACTAAAATGGGGAATGACCCCCTATATAGTTCGGTGGCTCTACACCGCCATCATACGACCAATCATGCTCTATGGAGTGGTGGTGTGGTGGCCAGCCTTGGACAGAAGGACATGCTTCAATAAACTCAGCAGAGTTCAACGCATGGCTATGCATAACTGGCGGGCTCCGCACTACTCCAGGGGAAGCCCTGGATACTGTGCTGGACCTCCTCCCTGTGGATCTCATGGGAAAGAAGGTGGCAACACTTTCCGCCCTCAGAATGAGAGAAGCCAGACTGTGGAAAGCGTCCGCGGTTGGGCGCTCGGGAATCTTGATGAGACTCCCGCAATTACCAGAGAGGACAGATTACTGTATCCCTAGTGATCACCTCTCGACGCCCTTCCAGGTATCAATCCCATCTAGGGAGGACTGGGAGATGGGCGAACCAGGACCTGCAAATGCGGTCCACTTCTACACTGATGGCTCAAAGCTAGACGGCCGCGTGGGAGGCGGAGTCTACTGCAGTGAGCTGAACATCAGTCATTGCTTCAGGCTCCCGGATCACTGTAGTGTGTTCCAAGCGGAGGTTGAAGCCATCAAGGAGGCCATTTCGAACGTCTCCACACTACTTCTAGATACGCACTTAGTGTGCGTCTTCTCGGACAGCCAAGCAGCTATCAAAGCTCTAGGCTCAATATCGTCGAACTCAGCGACTGTAAATGACTGCCGCAGGTTTTTGCACGAGATCGCAGAGCAGTTAGATCTCTTCCTTGTATGGGTCCCCGGCCACAGGGACATCGAGGGGAATGACGCCGCCGACGAGCTAGCCAGGCATGGTACTACGATTCCTCTCCTATCGGAGAGGGAGCAAGTAGCGATGCCCTTGGCTACGTGCAGGCTCCTAACGCACGAATTGTTCGAGCAAAATGCCAATAGGAGATGGCAGCAAACCGTTTCCTGTAAAGTCTCAAGATTGATATGGCCATATCGATCGAAGAAGCGCTCAGCAGAGCTGTATAAACTCAGCAGAGCACAGTGCTCTGCAGTTACTAGAGCCATTACGGCACACTGGCAGATCGGCACTCACGCCTCTAGACTGTCAATCCCTCATAACGACTTCTGCAGGAGTTGTCGCGACGAGGAGGAGGAGGAATCGGTCCCCCACTTCTTCTGCCACTGCCCAGCCCTTGGAAATCGTCGTCTTCGTATTTTAGGGGCCGCTTTCCTCACGGACATTTCGGACCTGTCCGTAATCAAACCAGGGACCTTGTCCAAATACATCCAAGCCACCGGATGGGAGTGCCCTTAACCTGCAGTAGTATGCTGTCACGGTTCGGGCAACGCGAAGGGGCACATGCCCATGCGGCAACACAACGGACCTTTTATAGGTCCAAGTGAGCTTGGGGCGGGAGGCTCTTACCACTGGAGTTAGTCCACGTGCCGTCATTCCTTTTAAGATACCCTACCGAGGGGTTAGTTTTTGAGAGCTTTGTTGCATGCCTCTGTGAACCTGTTCACTAGGCGATCTAGGTCGTCTTTTGTGTCAGGGCATGATGGTGCTTTGGAGGGGAGTAAGTCCTCCAGGGCTGAGCTATATTTTTCCCAGTTGGCTTTCCTTGGATTAATATAGTCCTTAGGTTTCGGACACTCGAGGGATAGTGTGGTCTCGATGTATCTGTGGTCAGAGAAAGAGTGGTCATCAAGGACTTGCCAACTCTTGACTATGTCTAGCAGGTTGGGAGACACTAAGGTGATGTCAATAACCTCCTGTCGATTTTTAATTATAAAAGTGTGGTCGTTGCCCCGATTACAAATAAATAGATTTGAGTTAAGGATGAAGCTGAAAAGTGACTCACCCCTTACATTTGTGTTCGAGCTCCCCCATTGAGTGTGGTGAGCGTTGGCATCGCAACCTATTAATAGGTCTATGTCCGACCTCTCGCTGTCGCTGGCTAGTTTGCGAACAAGGTCGTTGGGAGGATCGTTTTCATGGGCCATGTAGGACGACATCAGCCTTAGATGTGTCCCTTTCAGCTCTAGGCTTGCCGCCGTGTTGTCGCTATCGCTAGAATTATGGAGCAGAAAGATATTAAGGTGCTTTCTGGCGAGAATGCAGGTGCGGGTTTTACCTTCATGTTGAGCTACAATTATCTTGTACTCCTTCGACCCTAGTCCACAAACCTTGTCTCCCACTATCCAAGGTTCCTGGATCAGGGCTACGTCTGCTCCGCTCTCTTCGAGGCGGAGTATAAGAGAAGAGGATGCTGCTTTACAGTGGTGGAGATTGATCTGAAGGAGCCTCAAGGACATCCTTAGTGTTCTCCACCACTGTAATGTCGGCATCCGGATCGTCCTCGACTTCCTCGTGGCAACACATCGCCTCGAAGTTGCACCTCAGCGTGCCATCGGTGGAGTAGCCCTCTGGATCTGTCTCTGTATGATCGTCGGGTGCTTCGATCTCAGAGGCAGCGTCCTGCTCGACTGGCTTGTCGACAGGACGTGCCCCGGCCGCTGCATCCGACTTGTAGACCTTTACGGTCACAGAGCTGAACCCAAAATTGAGCTCGCCTTTGGCAGCTTTAACCGCTTTTGAAAATTCCTCGTGCATCTCTATTGACGATTTTCGACCCACAACGCTGGAGTACCAAAACTTAGAGCAGCAATGCAGGAAGCAGCTCCCGGAGACTCTTCAATAAAGCTAAGGCTGAAAACGTTGAGCAAAACTGGGCCGAATACAAGGCCAGTCTGTCAACCTACAACAAAGAACTTAGAAAAGCCAAACGCGCCTCCTGGCGTAAGTTCTGCAGCGAAATCGAGAGTAACTCAGAAGCCTCACGCTTGCGCAGAGTTCTCTCGAAGACAACACCCACTCTGGGCTACTTGAAGAACACCGACCAGTCGTGGACTACGTCCAGCGATAAGTCGGTAAATCTTCTCCTAAATACCCACTTCCCTGGCTGCGATGAAAACAGACCCAACTACCTCGCGCCTCCTTCTGTCGCCTCAAATGCCATTCTGAGACTGCTAAGCCAGGAGAACATTTCCTGGGCGATCAGAAGCTTTAAACCCTACAAGTCCGCGGGGCCAGACGGCATTTTCCCTGCCCAACTGATTCACGCGGGACATAAAGCCATTAACTGGCTCAAAATAATTTACGAGGGAATCTTCTCCCACGGGTGCATTCCTGACACCTGGCTTCAGACCAAAGTCGTATTCATACCCAAGGCAGGCAAGCCCTCGCACACTGCCCCAAAAGATCTCAGACCTATAAGTGTATCGTCTTTCCTTCTAAAGGCGATGGAGCGGCTCCTGGGGCTGCATCTAACGGCGTGCATTCCGTCCAGTCTGATCTCAGACTCCCAGCATGCCTATCGGAAGGGAAGATCCACCGAAACGGCCCTACACTCGATCACATCGATCATCGAAGCATCCCTTAATTTTAAGGAGTACACCCTAGTAGCCTTCCTCGACATAGAAGGCGCCTTTAACAACATCCTTCCGACCGCCATCACGGGCGCACTGACGGATCTGGGCGTTGACTCCAGGACGGTGAGCCTGATCGATCAGATGCTACAATGCAGGACGGTTGAGGCATCACTGGGGACGTCAACGTGTACCAGATTTGTCAGCAGAGGCACACCGCAGGGCGGAGTCCTCTCGCCCCTCCTATGGAACGTGGCAGTGAACACACTGCTGCGGGAGATAGAGGGGGGTGGCTGCCGTGTGGTGGCGTATGCGGACGATGTTGCTATAGCACTCTCCGGAAAATTTCCGCAGACGTTGTGTGAGTGCATGACAAGTACTCTCACGAAAATGTCGAAATGGGCAGACAAATGCGGGTTAGGCGTCAACCCGTCTAAAACGGAACTGGTGCTTTTCACTAGGAAGTACAAAGATCAAGTACTGATTCCCCAAGACTATGTGGGGAAACGCTAGTCTTCAGCAACAACGCCAAGTATCTTGGCCTAATCCTCGATAGAAAGCTCGATTGGAAATTGAGCATAGAGGATAGAGTCAAGAAGGCCACAGTGGCCCTCTATACTTGCAGGAAAGCCATCGGACTAAAATGGGGAATGACCCCCTATATAGTTCGGTGGCTCTACACCGCCATCATACGACCAATCATGCTCTATGGAGTGGTGGTGTGGTGGCCAGCCTTGGACAGAAGGACATGCTTCAATAAACTCAGCAGAGTTCAACGCATGGCTATGCATAACTGGCGGGCTCCGCACTACTCCAGGGGAAGCCCTGGATACTGTGCTGGACCTCCTCCCTGTGGATCTCATGGGAAAGAAGGTGGCAACACTTTCCGCCCTCAGAATGAGAGAAGCCAGACTGTGGAAAGCGTCCGCGGTTGGGCGCTCGGGAATCTTGATGAGACTCCCGCAATTACCAGAGAGGACAGATTACTGTATCCCTAGTGATCACCTCTCGACGCCCTTCCAGGTATCAATCCCATCTAGGGAGGACTGGGAGATGGGCGAACCAGGACCTGCAAATGCGGTCCACTTCTACACTGATGGCTCAAAGCTAGACGGCCGCGTGGGAGGCGGAGTCTACTGCAGTGAGCTGAACATCAGTCATTGCTTCAGGCTCCCGGATCACTGTAGTGTGTTCCAAGCGGAGGTTGAAGCCATCAAGGAGGCCATTTCGAACGTCTCCACACTACTTCTAGATACGCACTTAGTGTGCGTCTTCTCGGACAGCCAAGCAGCTATCAAAGCTCTAGGCTCAATATCGTCGAACTCAGCGACTGTAAATGACTGCCGCAGGTTTTTGCACGAGATCGCAGAGCAGTTAGATCTCTTCCTTGTATGGGTCCCCGGCCACAGGGACATCGAGGGGAATGACGCCGCCGACGAGCTAGCCAGGCATGGTACTACGATTCCTCTCCTATCGGAGAGGGAGCAAGTAGCGATGCCCTTGGCTACGTGCAGGCTCCTAACGCACGAATTGTTCGAGCAAAATGCCAATAGGAGATGGCAGCAAACCGTTTCCTGTAAAGTCTCAAGATTGATATGGCCATATCGATCGAAGAAGCGCTCAGCAGAGCTGTATAAACTCAGCAGAGCACAGTGCTCTGCAGTTACTAGAGCCATTACGGCACACTGGCAGATCGGCACTCACGCCTCTAGACTGTCAATCCCTCATAACGACTTCTGCAGGAGTTGTCGCGACGAGGAGGAGGAGGAATCGGTCCCCCACTTCTTCTGCCACTGCCCAGCCCTTGGAAATCGTCGTCTTCGTATTTTAGGGGCCGCTTTCCTCACGGACATTTCGGACCTGTCCGTAATCAAACCAGGGACCTTGTCCAAATACATCCAAGCCACCGGATGGGAGTGCCCTTAACCTGCAGTAGTATGCTGTCACGGTTCGGGCAACGCGAAGGGGCACATGCCCATGCGGCAACACAACGGACCTTTTATAGGTCCAAGTGAGCTTGGGGGCGGGAGGCTCTTACCACTGGAGTTAGTCCACGTGCCGTCATTCCTTTTAAGATACCCTACCGAGGGGTTAGTTTTTGAGAGCTTTGTTGCATGCCTCTGTGAACCTGTTCACTAGGCGATCTAGGTCGTCTTTTGTGTCAGGGCATGATGGTGCTTTGGAGGGGAGTAAGTCCTCCAGGGCTGAGCTATATTTTTCCCAGTTGGCTTTCCTTGGATTAATATAGTCCTTAGGTTTCGGACACTCGAGGGATAGTGTGGTCTCGATGTATCTGTGGTCAGAGAAAGAGTGGTCATCAAGGACTTGCCAACTCTTGACTATGTCTAGCAGGTTGGGAGACACTAAGGTGATGTCAATAACCTCCTGTCGATTTTTAATTATAAAAGTGTGGTCGTTGCCCCGATTACAAATAAATAGATTTGAGTTAAGGATGAAGCTGAAAAGTGACTCACCCCTTACATTTGTGTTCGAGCTCCCCCATTGAGTGTGGTGAGCGTTGGCATCGCAACCTATTAATAGGTCTATGTCCGACCTCTCGCTGTCGCTGGCTAGTTTGCGAACAAGGTCGTTGGGAGGATCGTTTTCATGGGCCATGTAGGACGACATCAGCCTTAGATGTGTCCCTTTCAGCTCTAGGCTTGCCGCCGTGTTGTCGCTATCGCTAGAATTATGGAGCAGAAAGATATTAAGGTGCTTTCTGGCGAGAATGCAGGTGCGGGTTTTACCTTCATGTTGAGCTACAATTATCTTGTACTCCTTCGACCCTAGTCCACAAACCTTGTCTCCCACTATCCAAGGTTCCTGGATCAGGGCTACGTCTGCTCCGCTCTCTTCGAGGCGGAGTATAAGAGAAGCGGATGCTGCTTTACAGTGGTGGAGATTGATCTGAAGGAGCCTCAAGGACATCCTTAGTGTTCTCCACCACTGTAATGTCGGCATCCGGATCGTCCTCGACTTCCTCGTGGCAACACATCGCCTCGAAGTTGCACCTCAGCGTGCCATCGGTGGAGTAGCCCTCTGGATCTGTCTCTGTATGATCGTCGGGTGCTTCGATCTCAGAGGCAGCGTCCTGCTCGACTGGCTTGTCGACAGGACGTGCCCCGGCCGCTGCATCCGACTTGTAGACCTTTACGGTCACAGAGCTGAACCCAAAATTGAGCTCGCCTTTGGCAGCTTTAACCGCTTTTGAAAATTCCTCGTGCATCTCTATTGACGATTTTCGACCCACAACGCTGGAGTACCAAAACTTAGAGCAGCAATGCAGGAAGCAGCTGCTCGAGTGCCAGGTGCAAGTGGAAAAACTGCGATCGGAGAATCAGGAACTGCAGCGCGAACTTTTCCATATATTAAAAACCTACATATCCACCCCAAATTAAATTCAACTTTCAACAGTTTCTACATTGCCAAATTTTCTGCCATTCTATGCAATTACAGAGGTTTCCGATGATCAAGACGTAATCACGGCAAGCCGCCTTCGTAAAGAAGCGCCGATTGCTGCGTTCGACGATCATCCCAGCGTAGCCGCCAGCTGCGCCCAAGCAAGCATCTTCAAGAGGGCCGTTGGAAAAATAGCGGTTCTGCCCCTTCAGGATGGATCTGTTGAAAGCCTTTGCCTTCCAACGGGGGGTGAATGTTCGGAGCAGAACCCAGCCGATTAGCTGCTTGCCAAATAGCACCTAATTCTTGGCCCTCAGCCGCTTATTTTGTTTGTTACTTATGTCTATGTCACTCATTCGTTTGTTAAAGCTTTGCGCGTGCTTGCCCTGCTAAACGCTCTCTGCCAGCTCGCTCTTCGCTATCTCCGCTTTGCGTCTGCCTACCGACGTCGGCCGAGCGAAGCTGCGCTTAGCGATCGGAGCGGCAATGTAAAGGGCAGGCAAGCCACACTTGCAATTTGGATGTCACGCATTAAAGAACATATCGTAATTTTATTTCTGCGCCGATTTTTATTTAATTCGAAATAATTAGTCGGCCGATTGGGGATAAAAAACATTATCTCCACAGTCACAAAGGCAAAATTGTTGGCTATTGATCTATTCTCCACTGTGTCACTGTCACTTTTGCCTTCCACTTTTATTTAATACGTTTAATTTGCAAGTCCACCCGGGGGCGCCATGAAAATTTAGAATAGTTTTTCTAAATAAAAGAGACCGAAAAACTTGGGTGACTGCAAATTATTGTATTTTACGACGACGAAAAAAAGGAGTGCGTGCGTTCGTTTCAATAGATTTTTCTCGAGTTTTTTCTATATATTCAAAACAATTCCTTCTTCGCCTATCTTACCTACGGTGGCAAAGCGGGGCGAATTCGCCAAGAGCGAGAGAGCGAGCTTTTATTGCGCTCCCGCTTTGCCCTAGCCTAACTTACACTAGACTTCATAAAACTCGATCCTAATAACAATTATTATACGCCAAATGGCGCTACAAATTGTTTTAGAACAAATCACAAAACAAACGCATGCCCAGGTCGAAACTGCTTCAAGTGTGACAAGAAGCACAACACGATGCTACATTTGGAAACAGCATCAGGCGCAGCTACAGAATCAAGAGGCCCGATGGTTGGTGCAGCAAGTAACAATAGTTACAATCTACTGGGCACAGCAAAGGTGGCAGTAGAAGCCAACAACGGGCAGGTTGCTAATTTCAGAGCACTGCTAGATTCAGGATCACAGATAAACTTGATCTCTGAACGAATGGTATCAATGTTGTCACTCAAACTAAAAGACACAACATTACGGATCGAAAGAATTGAATGTCAATCAAATACCAGCAGAGCACGAGTAAATGTGCTCATGAACTCCCTTCACAATGGTTTTACGCAAAGAATTGAAGCTTTCGTATTACCACAGATAATAGCTGATCAACCAGCTCAGGCACTCGATTCAGAGAGCTTAAACGTACCAAGCAAGATCTCACTGGCAGATCCAAACTTCCATAAGCCAGGCAAAATCGACATGCTAATCGGAGCCGAGCATTACTACTCGCTGCTGCTACCAGATCAACAGCAGCTAAGGACAGGAGGCCCGTTGCTACAAAACACGAAACTGGGATGGATTGTGGCAGGAAAAGTCAAATCTGCCCACAATACAATACAAAGACAGACTACCAGTAGGATCATCAACATTAAAAACCGATTTCTACGTTGACGACTGTCTAACTGGAGCAAACACTATTCTAGAGGTAATTCATGTTCGACAAGATTTAAATAAAATATTGCTACCGTCCGGATTCAAATTGCGCAAGTGGTGCTCCAACAATGAGCAACTTCTGCAAGGAATCCCCAAAGAGGATATTTTAACCGATGTAAAACTAGAAGAGTCTGTTCTGATGAGCTCGTGAGGTGGCTCAAAGGGGGCCTAGCTGAGGCCACCGGACGGGTCGCAGGTTGCGGATAGCGAACGACCTACCTATATACAGGTCATATAGGTTGGTCAGCTGCGAATAATCGGACATCCCTAGGGAGAGTACCGAAAATAAGCAGCCCCGGACAGCCAGCGGGTGTTCGCGAAGTAGCAACACTGACGATGCGCTTGTGGTGCCGCCTCGTATAAGTAGCTCACACACTCCCCTATCCCTACACACTACCTACCCACATCCCAACCCCCCACATTCAGCTCACACCGGGCCGGACTAAGAGTGTTATTCGACCCGTGCCGAGAGTCAGCCTGGCTGGGGGCCCGGTATATAAAACTAGCCCAGTCGTTAACGGAGAGCTCAGGGACTTGGCAGCCCCCTGTTCTAAGTATGCCTTATCCGGGCAACGTGGATCTCTGCCCGGACGGATCTTACCCCTTCTCTGCAGCTCGTGGGAAAAGAATGGAAGAGTTTAAAAACAAAAAAAATGAGTCTGGCACTCCCCAAATGCCAACAGGGAGCAATCCCAAACAGGGGAAGGCAGCGGCCCAAAGGCCTGGCCCGACCCGCAAATCAGCAGGGAAAACCTGCGCGGCGGAAGATGCTAGGGAGAGCCCAAAGGGGTCCCATCCCGGTGTCGGGGTGGGTGGTGAATTGGCTCCCAAAACCGATACCTTGGCAGAGTGGCTATGCAATCCTGCGGCTGCTCTGCCTGCTGGTAAAGTGGCGGGTGATGAGTCACCATCTACTAGTGTTCAAGCCAAATCTTTTACATATGCCGAATCAGCAGGGAAAACCTGCGCGGCGGAAGATGCTAGGGAGAGCCCAAAGGGGTCCCATCCCGGTGTCGGGGTTGGTGGTGAATTGGCTCCCAAAACCGATACCTTGGCAGAGTGGCTATGCAATCCTGCGGCTGCTCTGCCTGCTGGTAAAGTGGCGGGTGATGAGTCACCATCTACTAGTGTTCAAGCCAAATCTTTTACATATGCTGGCAATATACTCCGTCGGCAGAACGCAAGCCAGATGTCCAGCCCGACGGACAAATGGATAAAGAAGGTTGAGTGGGCCTCGAAGGTGCTGCCGAACTTTGGCAAGGAAGCACCGAAGAAGGAAGCCCCTCAGCCAAAAAGGCAGCGCTCACAAGAGACTCCGGGGCCGACACCGAAGCGCTCCAGAGTGCTGCCTAACACATCATTCGCGCAGATTGCCAGAGAAAGGACGCTGATTGGCGTCCTGGACAAAGGCAGCGCGGACTCCCGGATACCTAGAAACCAGTGGAAGTGGGTGGAAGCGGCACTGGCCGACCGCTGCTTCAAGCTGCTGGAAAAGCAGCCTGGACCCCCCCCCGTCTGCAAAGACATGGGCTGGTACCAGGGCTGCATAAAAATCGTAGCATGTGAAGACGAGCGCTCCGTACAGCTGTACAAAGCAGCGGTAGCGCAAGTCGGGGAAGTCTACCCAGGGGCGAAGCTCGTCGCTGTAGACTGGAGCGAAGTGCCCAGTAGACCAAGGGCGAGAGTTTGGGTGCCCGCCTCCATGAAGGAGCCGGAGCGCATCCTAAAAATGTTGCAAAGATGCAACCCCCACCTCCCAACAGCGGATTGGAAGGTGGTCAAAGTTGAGACGACACAGGGCCCCACAAACCAGGCGGTGGTCGTCCTCAACAAAGAGTCGCTGGCCCCGATTGAGGCTGCCAAAGGCGAGCTCAACTTTGGGTTCAGCTCTGTGACCGTAAAGGTCTACAAGTCGGATGCGGCGGCCGAGGCACGTCCTGTCGACAAGCCAGTCGAGCAGGACGCTGCCTCGGAGATCGAAGCACCCGACGATCACACAGAGATAGACCCAGAGGGCTACTACACCGATGGCACGCTGAGATGCGACTTCGAGGCGATGTGTTGCCACGAGGAAGTCGAGGACGATCCGGATGCCGACATTACAGTGGTGGGGAACACTAAGGATGTCCTTGAGGCTCCTTCAGATCAATCTCCACCACTGTAAAGCAGCATCCGCTGCTCTTATACTCCGCCTCGAAGGGAGCGGAGCAGACGTAGCCCTGATCCAGGAACCTTGGATAGTGGAAGACAAGGTTTGTGGTCTAGGGTCGAAGGAGTACAAGATAATTGTAGCTCAACATGAAGGTTAAACCCGCACCTGCATTCTCGCCAGAAAGCACCTTAATATCTTTCTGCTCCATAACTATAGCGATAGCGACAACACGGCGGCAAGCCTAGATCTGAAAGGGACACATCTAAGGCTGATGTCGTCCTACATGGCCCATGAGGGATACGATCCTCCAACGACCCGGTTCGCAAACTAGCCAGCGACAGCGAGAGGTCGGACATAGACCGATTAATAGGTTGCGATGCCAACGCTCACCACACTCAATGGGGGAGCTCGAACACAAATGTAAGGGGGGAGTCACTTTTCAGCTTCATCCTTAACTCAAATCTATTTATTTGTAATCGGGGCAACGACCCCACTTTTATAATTAAAAATCGACAGGAGGTTATTGGCATCACCCTAGTGTCTTCCAACCTGTTAGACATAGTCAAGAGTTGGCAAGTCCTTGATGACCACTCTTTCTCTGACCACAGATACATCGAGACCACACTATCCCTCGAGTGTCCGAAACCTAAGGACTATATTAATCCCAGGAAAGCCAACTGGGAAAAATATAGCTCAGCCCTGGAGGACTTACTCCCCTCCAAAGCACCATCATGCCCTGACACAAAAGACGACCTAGATCGCCTAGTGAACAGGTTCACAGAGGCATGCAACAAAGCCTTCGCGGCAGCGCGCCCCTCTAGCAAACCTAGGGGGAAAAAGAAACCCCCCTGGTGGTCAAAACAAATAGACATCCTACGTAAAAGCTGCAGGACCCTCTTTAACAGGGCCAAAAGCGCGAACGAGGAGAGCCACTGGGCAGACTACAAAATCAGTCTGTCACTATATAAAAAGGAAACAAGGAAAGCAAAAAGGGCCTCTTGGCAAAAATTTTGCTCGGAAATTGAGGAAACGTCAGAGGCCGCAAGGCTTCGCAAGATTCTCTCAAAAACTAACCCCTCGGTAGGGTATCTTAAAAGGAATGACGGCACGTGAACTAACTCCAGTGAGGGTGCACAACCATCGAGACGGCACATCTTCCAGGAGAGGGACCGGTAACCTCGATGGATCACATCCTCACAAAACGTAACATAAGCTGGGCAATAAACAGCTTCAACCCGTTCAAATCGCCAGGACCGTATACAAGGTTGTACTGGCTGTGGGTACAATCCCGCGAACATGGCTTAAGGCAAAGATAGTCTTCATTCCCAAAGCTGGGAAAGCCTCGCACTCAGCTGCAAAAGACTTTAGACCAATCAGCCTATCGTCCTTCCTCCTCAAAACCTTTGAGAGACTCGTCGGGCTGCAACTGAGGACAACTATACACCCTCAGTTGCTGTCAGGCGCACAGCATGCCTACCTAGATAAATCTCTGCATCACAAGGAGTACTCACTCATAGCCTTTCTCGATATTGAGGGAGCCTTCAACAACGTTGTACCGGGCGCCATTACAGAAGCCCTGACTGACCTGGGGGTGGACCGTCACTTGGTGATGCTCATCGATCAATTGCTCACATGCAGGACGGTGACATCATCGATGGGATCGTCCGCCCAGTCAAGGTATGTCAACAGAGGCACCCCGCAAGGTGGTGTCCTGTCTCCTCTTCTGTGGAACATAGCAGTCAACAAGATTCTATGTGACCTAGAAGGGGGGGGCTGCAAAGTCGTGGCCTATGCGGACGACGTTGCGATTATCGTCTCGGGGAAATACCCACAAACACTGTGCGACTTAATGTCCACAAAGCTAGCGCAACTGTCGGATTGGACAGAATCGCGCGGTCTGGGAGTAAATCCCTCAAAAACGGAACTCGTACTATTCACAAATAAATACAAGGTCCCGCCCCTCAACCCTCCAATACTACAAGGATGCAGGCTCTCCTTTAGCGACAGTGCCAGTTACTTAGGGTTGGTAATTGACAAGAACCTTAGCTGGAACCTGAATGTCAAAGACAGAGTGAAGAAGGCAATGACTGCACTCTACACATGCAAAAAAGCTAAGCGCGATTTCCTCGAACTCGGCCACCGTGGCAGACTGCCGCAAATCTCTGCACGAGATGGCTCAGCAATTTGCTATTAGCCTGATTTGGGTCCCGGGCCACCGGGACATCGAGGGCAACTGTATAGCGGACGAGCGGGCACTACAATCCCCCTTCTCCAAGACAAGGAGGATATCTGTATGTCAATGGCCACCTGTAAGCTCATTATAAGGGAGCAATACAAGCGACTAAAAAACGATATGTGGCAAACAGTGCCACGATGTCGCACAACTCGGCAAACATGGCCGACCATGGTCATGAAGTGCACCTCCGAGCTCCTCAAGTTAAGCAGGAAAAGGTGCAGCGTAGTCACACGTTCCCTCACGGGACACTGGCTAATAGGCACCCACGCTAACAGGCTGGGGGCCCCACATAACGATTTTTGTCGCAGCTGTAGAGACGAGGAAGAGGAGGAGACAGTGGAACATCTGTTCTGCTCCTGCCCAGCTCTCAGCAGAAGAAGGCTACAGCACCTGGGCTCAGCCTTTCTACACGACATCTCAGAGATGTCTAAACTATGTCCCAGGAGGATAGCGAACTTTGTGAGAGCATCTGGATGGGATAATTGCTGACAGGAAGTCTCACAACGCAGGAAGGAAATGATCCTATGCGGTATCACAACGAGCCGAAACCGGCCTAAGTGTTACGGGTTCCGAGCGAGCCCGGCAGCCGCCTCAACCTAACGTAACCTTAAACTAGAAGAGACACTAGAGTACTACAGCGTGAAAACTCTGCGTCTCATCTGGATGCCGAAGATGGATACATTGTGTGGACGAACACAGAAAAGCCAGGCTACACGCATCACCAAACGGGTGGTATGTTCCGAACTGGCCCAAATCTTTGACCTACTAGGACTCTTTGCACCGGTGGTAGTAAAGGCAAAAATCTTCATGCAACAACTTTGGGAGCTCAAACTGGATTGGGATGACGAATTGCCATTACAACACCAAACCGAATGGAAAGAATACCGGGACGACTTACAAACATTGAACAAAATGCAAATTCCCCGGCATATCTACGATGGTAAAATTCCAGTTACCCAGAACTCCATACGTTTGTAGATGCATCAGAACGAGCATATGGCGCAGCAGTATATGTGCGCGCTACATACAAAAACAACCAAATGTCAGTAAGACTTCTCTGTTCGAAATCACGTGTGGCGCCGACAGCCAAACAATCGCTACCACGTTTAGAACTTTGTGCTGCAGTCCTCGGTGCCGAGCTCACAAACCGAGTCCGACAGGATCTGCACATGGACATTAACACGGTTTCAGGATGTTTTTGGAGTGATTCCACCGTTGTGTTATCCTGGATAAACGCATCGTCATCAACATACCATACCTTTGTGGCAAATCGAATAGCCAAAATCCAGGCATTAACAAACCAGTCACAATGGCGTCAATTGTCATCAGCCAACAACGCAGCCGATGTCCTGTCGAGAGGAATCGCAGCAAGCAGACTGACAGATCACAATCTGTGGTTATATGGAACAGTATTCCTGCACGGATCTCGAGACAACTGGACGAAGGCACCCGACATAGAACCCAGCAATCTTGAGAGAAAGGCTAAACATGTAAGCTTGCCAATCACACCTAGCGCACTTGGGGACGAATTATATACTTGCAGACATAGCAACTCGTTTCACAATCTGCAACGCATTGTGGCATATATGTTACGCTTCTGCTACAAAACCAACAGAGCGCACAGCACGACGCTCTGCGCAGAAGAACTGACTCATGCCCGTGCTATAATCCTGCGAACCATACAACAAGTCGAGTTTACAGCAGAGTTAAAACAGTTTCAACGCTATAAGACTGTGGATAGAAAGAGCTCGATCTTATCGTTATCTCCCTTTCTAGGAGACGATGAGCTCATCCGAGTTGGTGGTAGACTTGAAAAAGCTCTACTTCCATACAACGCAAAACACCCAGTTTTGCTGCCTTACAATGACCCAATCGTCAAAATGATCTTGCGGAAGCTACATGAGGAGAACATGCATTGTGGTGCTCAAGCACTAAGGGCAATCACAAGACAACAATATTGGACAATATCAATGACAAGACAATGGCTAGAAGCATCATTCACAGCTGTGTTCTGCGCACCAAGGCTAGACCAAAGCTGATGCACCAGATCATGGGCAATCTCCCAGCACAACGAGTCACACAAGCACGCCCGTTTCTTAATGCAGGCGTCGACTACTGTGGACTAATCTCGATCCACCATAAGATACGAGGCAAAAGACCAGATAAGGCATACATCGCCGTGTTCTGCTGTTTTTCCACAAAGGCAGTGCACCTGGAGCTGGTAAGCGACCTGACCACAGAAGCATTCTTGGCCGCTCTGCGTCGATTCTTAAGCAGACGTGGGAAGTGCCAAACTATTCATTGCGACAATGCAACGAACTTTGTGGGTGCAAACAACCAGCTTAAAGAATTATAAGACTATATTCAGCTCAAAGGCAACTGCTCTGATCACGAATCATTGCAACAAAAAACAAGTGGATTTTAAATTCATTCCTCTTAGGGCTCCTTCGTTTGGCGGCCTCTGGGAAGCAGGGAAGCACCAAAAAAGCTGTTGATAACAACCACCAACACAGCCTCATTGACATTTGAAGAACTAAACACAGTGATAATCGAAATTGAAGAAATTCTCAATTCTCGACCCATCACTCCAATGTCAAATGATCCCACTGATACAACAGCGCTTACCCCAGGACACTTCTTGATTGGTGAACCATTGACAACGCCACCTGACGTCAATACTGATCATCAAGTAAGAACATTGGTAAAGCGCTGGGAATTGGTATCACGCCTAAAGCATTCATTCTGGAAACAAGGGTCTACGGAATACCTCCAAGAATTGCAAGCTCGGCATAAATGGAAAACCGCTTCACCAATCGTACCTGAAGGATTATTAGTTTTGGTTAAGGAAGACTACCTTCCAGTAATGAAGTGGACAAAACAAAAAAATTGTCACCTACATTAACATCAGCATTATTGGTGCTGTTGCTCATGCTTCAATTAGCATTGTCACAGTCAATAAATGTGACACAATTCGCAAACAAGCCTGGAATATTCTATGAGAAGCTTGGAACATCAAGAATAGCAACGTCTGAGTGGACCATGATCGTATACTATGACTTGGAAGCATCTTGGAAGGATATGCAACTAATGTCTGCTGGAATTTCAGAGGTACGATACATGTGCCCTGAACTAAAAAATGTTCCGGCATGTAACTCCATAGTTCAACACTTTCAACATGTGTATAACGAGCTAAAAACAGGAAGCATTTAAATGAAAAACTCTCTAGCAAGCAGTCTTTTTAGTGTTCTCGACGCAAAATACGCAGAGGAGATGACTCAAGTAATTGAGAAAGTGAAAACCAATGAAGGCTTTCTACTACATCTGCTCCAAAACGAAACATCAATTGTCGACGCGACAATAAACATAGGCAGAAAAGACAAGGTAACAACTGATAATCGCCTAAAAATTTTGGAACAGCATATGGCTACTATCAACCGAGAAATAGGCTCATATCACAGCGATCATCTGACTCAAGCGTACTTAGGACTAATAGCTGAATTAACCCTGCTCACAACAACTCTCCAACGAATGCAGTCCGACATATCTGATGTCCTAATCGGTATTCATCATAGGAGAATAAGCCCCACGCTGGTGTCTCCCGAGCAACTAAGAGACCAACTAGACTGCAAAACACGTCATCTTCAAGTTGACGCTACCGCTGGTCTCAACAGCTCAGCTCGAAGTCTTCAGCATCATCCCAATTCCGATTTGGGAATCAACTGGAGGCTGGAGCCTATTTGACCTCAGAACCGCCATAGTAACTGTGAACATCCACCGAGACCAGTTCATGGGCACTACCAAAAAGGAATTCCGACGTTGTCTTAAAGTACACAACGAGGAGTTCATCTGCTTTGACCATCAGACGATCTTCAATATGGACAATCGCTGTGAGTTTCAACTGTTTAACAATAAAACAGAAACACTGTGTCATGTAACACACACAAAGGCTGACATGGTGTGGCTAAAAACTCAGCATCCAAATAAATGCATCTTCGCAACGCATTCTACAACTAAACTTCAAGCAGTATGTAACGGAGTTCCGTCAACCATAACACTGGAAGGAACTGGTCTACTCTCCATGTCCCCTGGTTGCACTGCTCGCAATACTGAAGTAAGCATCAGCACCTTCAGCACCACAATCAGCGAAGTAAAATCGACCTACACTCGGTTTGGTGACGTGAGCCCACCGGAGACATCACCCTCGACACCAATGTGGCAACTGAAGAACCAGACATCAGACTTTCTTCAAGAACTTGATGATCTACGCCAGCAACTATCAGCCATCAATCATCACGAGCTGACACACCATCTCACCACCGTGCAGCACCATCAACTCTCTGCCTATGCAGCCCTAGCAATATCAATTCTATTGATCCCTGCCTACATTTTCCGGAAGAAGTATCAACTATGGAAACCAAGACCATCAAATCACGATCCAGCCATGTCATCACCCCCTATACCCTTGCACGCCGATTTACCGTCGACTTGAACAATGGTTGAACACAGTTTCAATGGCCGGGAGAATTTTCAGTTGCAGAAATATGCGTAATTAATAGTTTATAATACCCGTCGGCATAACACAGTGACACCGTGACACAGTTTTCTATTTAACATGTAATATAATACCTCACGACAACACACTAGCCACTGCAGTGAGTTCTGCTCTCTCTCCGCACTCTCCGCAGAGGGCGAAGACAGCGGTGCAATTGCTGACCATCAGAATGTCGCAATTGCCCACCAGACACTAAAATTATCCATAATACACAAAACATATATTTTAAAGACTCAGCACTTTTGTACCTTTTGTTACCTATAAATAAGAATTTTTATCAATAAAATCAGTATCAGAAACAGTACCATAACTGCCTGTCACTCATCTTCCATCGCAATCATCAGAGGCTGTCGCAGTGTCTTCAGACCCTCCCTTGCGCACCGTAGGATATCCACTCCGCAGTCCAACTGATTCAAGTTCTAGTTGCGACGACCAAATTGTAGACGGTTTATGTACCGTATGCAACCCAGCTTCCTACACACATACACACATTATTTTCAACTTTATTTCCTCGGTAGCTCTTTTGAGAATATTTACCGTTGACTCTACCACCGATGTTTGTTTTTTAATTAAATCATCTAGGTTATATTGGTTTTCTAATACATTTTTCATATTTCCTTCCAACGTTTTCCTATCTTCGGCGTCCATTATCCCAAACAATATATGATAAAGTGAGCCCATAAACTCAAACGGTGCTCGTTTCTTTCTTTTATTATCCTGAGTCATGATAAGTTTATTATTTTCCTCCAGGTCTGCAATTTGTCTTTCCGTATTATCTAATACATTATTGCATTGATCTTTAAAAGTATAAAGTTTACCACACACAACTCTCATTTTCCCAATTAATTGTTTCCCCTTTTTTATCATTTGAATACGGGTCCATGTTATAATAAACAATTAAATAACAGGATGAGGCGACTACTTCAACGTCCCCCATCGGATCCAAATATATTGAAGTGGAAGTGTTAATTTTTTCAATTGACCTCTTCGCCCTTCCTCTGGCAGCAAAGCTTGCATTTGATACTTGGCACATAACACAAGCACTAACAATGCTGCCATTAGTCCCAGCTTGGACATTTGACGTCTACTACGAGTACTTCTGGTCTCTTTTTGAGTCATTCCTGAGTCTTGCTCTTCTGACTCAATTCCAGCTAATTGACAAATTTTAGTTAAAGGTCGTTTTATCAACCCGTCTTGATGTTTTGTAGGTACTACTCTGACTCTATCGTCCCTACCTTTATGTATTTCTTCTATTTTTCCCAAGGGCCATCTAGCTGGGTGACAGGTTTCATCTTTTATTAATACAATCTGTCCTTTTTTAATATTCTGCATTCCTATTTTCCATTTATTTCCTTGTTGCAGTGTGTGCAAATAATCTTCTTTCCATTTAATCAACAATTCTCTTTTCATTTTCTGAATTAATCTCCACCTATCTAGATTCCCGATTCTTATACCCGATACTCAAAATGAGTATTGGGGTATATTAGATTTGTGGTAAAAGTGGATGTGTCTAACGTCTAGAAGGAATCGTTTCCGATCCCATAAAGTATATATATTCTTGATCAGCATCAATAGCCGAGTCGATTGAGCCCTGTCTGTCTATCCGTCCGTCCGTCCGTCCGTCTGTCCGTCCCTATCAGTGCCTAGTGCTCAAAGACTATAAGAGCTAGAGCAACGCCACACCCCCTTCCGCCCCCGCAAAGGACGAAAATCTGGGGCATCCAAAAATCTCTGAAACTATTAAGGCTAGAGCAACCAAATTTTTATCCGCACTCCTGTTAGATTTCACTAAAAAAACTATATCTCAAAATTTCGCTAAACCCCTTTCCGCCCCCACAAAGGACGAAAATCTGTTTCATCCACAATATTGCAGATTCGAGAAAACTAAAAACGCACAATCATAGAGAATGACCATATCTATCCGGTTGCTAAATCTGGATCCAATAATAAAATGACCTGGTGTTAATACGTCCAGATCGTCAATATCGTTTGTAGCTGTAATCAAAGGGCGTGAATTTAGTACCGCTTCAATTTGATATAATAGAGTTGCCATTTTCTCATAGGTTAAATTATTGTCCCCAATTACACTTTTTAAGTGACGTTAAAACAGCATCTGGTGTATACAAGCGCCCGATCGCTCGTCTAGCGCCGCTATTTCCAGAAGATGTGGCAATCAAACGTTCCCACAACGTGATCATTGACACCACGGAGATTGATGGGCCACACACAGCGAACAAAAAAATTGTCACCTACATTAACATCAACATTATTGGTGCTGTTGCTCATGCTTCCATTAGCATTGTCACAGTCAATAAATGTGACACAATTCGCAAACAAGCCTGGAATATTTTATGAGAAGCTTGGAACATCAAGAATAGCAACGTCTGAGTGGACCATGATCGTATACTATGACTTGGACGCATATTGGAAGGATATGCAACTAATGTCTGCTGGAATTTCAGAGGTACGATACATGTGCCCTGAACTAAAAAATGTTCCGGCATGTAACTCCATAGTTCAACACTTTCAACATGTGTATAACGAGCTAAAAACAGGAAGCATTTTAATGAAAAACTCTCGAAAACGCAGATCGCCGCTGGATATCATAGGAAATGCAGCAAGCAGTCTTTTTAGTGTTCTCGACGCAAAATACGCAGAGGAGATGACTCAAGTAATTGAGAAAGTGAACTCCAAAACCAAACATCAATTGTTGACGCGACAATAAACATAGTCAGAAAAGACAAGGTAACAACTGATAATCGCCTAAAAATTTTGGAACAGCATATGGCTACTATCAACAGAGAAAGAGGCTCACATCACAGCGATCATCTGACTCAAGCGTTCTTATGACTAATAGCTGAATTAACCCTGCTCACAACAACTCTCCAACGAATGCAGTCCGACATATCTGATGTCCTAATCGGTATTCATCAATGGAGAATAAGCCCCACGCTGGTGTCTCCCGAGCAACTAAGAGACCAACTAGACCAGATACGGGATCATTTGCCACAAGATCAAATGCTGCCGGTCACAACGAAAGAAGTGATTCAACTATACAGAATCATGCGAGCCGAAGGAACCCCGACTGCAAAACACGTCATCTTCAAGTTGACGCTACCGCTGGTCTCAGCAGCTCAGCTCGAAGTCTTCAGCATCATCCCAATTCCGATTTGGGAATCAACTGGAGGCTGGAGCCTATTTGACCTCAGAACCGCCATAGTAACTGTGAACATCCACCGAGACCAGTTCATGGGCACTACCAAAAAGGAATTCCGACGTTGTCTTAAAGTACACAACGAGGAGTTCATCTGCTTTGACCATCAGACGATCTTCAATATGCACAATCGCTGTGAGTTTCAACTGTTTAACAATAAAACAGAAACACTGTGTCATGTAACACACACAAAGGCTGACATGGTGTGGCTAAAAACTCAGCATCCAAATAAATGCATCTTCGCAACGCATTCTACAACTAAACTTCAAGCAGTATGTAACGGAGTTCCGTCAACCATAACACTGGAAGGAACTGGTCTACTCTCCATGTCCCCTGGTTGCACTGCTCGCAATACTGAAGTAAGCATCAGCACCTTCAGCACCACAATCAGCGAAGTAAAATCGACCTACACTCGGTTTGGTGACGTGAGCCCACCGGAGACATCACCCTCGACACCAATGTGGCAACTGAAGAACCAGACATCAGACTTTCTTCAAGAACTTGATGATCTACGCCAGCAACTATCAGCCATCAATCATCACGAGCTGACACACCATCTCACCACCGTGCAGCACCATCAACTCGCTGCCTATGCAGCCCTAGCAATATCAATTCTATTGATCACTGCCTACATTTTCCGGAAGAAGTATCAACTATGGAAACCAAGACCATCAAATCCCGATCCAGCCATGTCATCACCCCCTATACCCCTTGCACGCCGATTTGCCGACGACTTGAACAATGGTTGAACACAGTTTCAATGGCCGGGAGAATTTTCAGTTGCAGAAATATGCGTAATTAATAGTTTATAATACCCGTCGGCATAACACAGTGACACCGTGACACAGTTTTCTATTTAACATGTAATATAATACCTCACGACAACACACTAGCCACTGCAGTGAGTTCTGCTGACAATGCACTCTCTCCGCAGAGGGCGAAGACAGCGGTGCAATTGCTGACCATCAAAATGTCGCAATTGCCCACCAGACACGAAAATTATCCATAATACACAAAACATATATTTTACAGACTCAGCACTTTTGTACCTTTTGTTACCTATAAATAAGAATTTTTATACCCGATACTCAAAATGAGTATTGGGGTATATTAGATTTGTGGTAAAAGTGGATGTGTGTAACGTCCAGAAGGAATCGTTTCCGACCCCATAAAGTATATATATTCTTGATCAGCATCAATAGCCGAGTCGATTGAGCCCTGTCTGTCTGTCCGTCTGTCCGTCCGTCCGTCCGTCCGTCCGTCCGTCCGTCCGTCCGTCCGTCCGTCCGTCCGTCCGTCCGTCGTCCGTCCCCTTCAGCGCCTAGTGCTCAAAGACTATAAGAGCTAGAGCAACGATGTTTTGGATCCAGACTTCTGTGATATGTCACTGCTACAAAAATATTTCAAAACTTCGCCCCGCCTACTTCCGCCCCCACAAAGAACGAAAATCTGTGGCATCCACATTTTTAAAGATACGATAAAACCAAAAAATCAGAATCGGTGAGGATGACCATATCTTCTACAGTGCAAAATCTGAACCAGATCGTATAATGATTATAGCCAGAATCAAGAAAACAATTTCATTCTATCTCGCTCTGTCTCTCTCTAACACACAGGTTTCATGGTCGGTTTTGTCAATTGCAAAATATGAGTTCAAGGATCTCAGAACCTATAAGAGCCAGAGCAACCAAATTTGGTATCCACACTCCTGTGATATCGGACCTTGACCGTTTCGTGTCCAAATTTCGCCACACCCCCTTCCGCCCCCGCAAAGGACGAAAATCTGGGGTATCCACAAATCTCAGAGACTATTAAGGCTAGAGTAACCAAATTTGGTATCCGCACTTCTGTTAGTATTCGCCCCACCCCCTTCCGCCCCCACAAAGGACGAAAATCTGTTGCATCCACAATATTGCAGATTCGAGAAAACTAAAAGCGCAGAATCATAGATAATGACCATATCTATCAGATCGCTGAATCTGGATTAGATCGGATCATTTTTGTAGCCAAAAGCAAGAAATCAATTTTCAGTGGCTACGCAGCGCCCGACGTCACGCTCAGACTGATTTTCTGTCTCTCTCGCACGCACTCTTTGTCGTGTGGTTCAATATTAGCGGCGTCTGCCGCAGGAGAGCCATACTGACTTAGTATCGGGTATAACTGTAGAGTTGCGGTGTCCGCAGCAACTCACAACGTTCCACCTCGTTATCAATAAAATCAGTATCAGAAACAGTACCATAACTGCCTGTCACTCATCTTCCATCGCAATCATCAGAGGCTGTCGCAGTGTCTTCAGACCCTCCCTTGCACACCGTAGGATACCCACTCCGCAGTCCAACTGATTCAAGTTCTAGTTGCGACGACCAAATTGTAGACGGTTTATGTACCGTATGCAACCCAGCTTCCTACACACATGATTTTCAACTTTATTTCCTCGGTAGCTCTTTTGAGAATATTTACCGTTGACTCTACCACCGATGTTTGTTTTTTAATTAAATCATCTAGGTTATGTTGGTTTTCTAATAAATTTTTCATATTTCCTTCCAACGTTTTCCTATCTTCGGCGTCCATTATCCCAAACAATATATGATAAAGTGAGCCCATAAACTCAAATGGTGCTCGTTTCTTTCTTTTATTATCCTGAGGCATGAAAAGTTTATTATTTTCCTCCAGGTCTGCAATTTGTCTTTCCGTATTATCTAATACATTATTGCATTGATCTTTAAAAGTATAAAGTTTACCACACACAACTCTCATTTTCCCAATTAATTGTTTCCCCTTTTTTATCATTTGAAAATACGGGTCCATGTTATAATAAACAATTAAATAACAGGATGAGGCGACTACTTCAACGTCCCCCATCGGATCCAAATATATTGAAGTGGAACTGTTAATTTTTTCAATTGACCTCTTCGCCCTTCCTCTGGCAGCAAAGTTTGCATTTGATACATGGCACATAACACAAGCACTAACAATGCTGCCATTAGTCCCAGCTTGGACATTTGACGTCTACTACGAGTACTTCTGGTCTCTTTTTGAGTCATTCCTGAGTTTTGCTCTTCTGACTCAATTCCAGCTAATTGACAAATTTTAGTTAAAGGTCGTTTTATCAACCCGTCTTGATGTTTTGTAGGTACTACTCTGACTCTATCGTCCCTACCCTTATGTATTTCTTCTATTTTTCCCAAGGGCCATCTAGCTGGGTGACAGGTTTCATCTTTTATTAATACAATCTGTCCTTTTTTAATATTCTGCATTCCTATTTTCCATTTATTTCCTTGTTGCAGTGTGTGCAAATAATCTTCTTTCCATTTAATCAACAATTCTCTTTCCATTTTCTGAATTAATCTCCACCTATCTAGATTCCCAATTTTTATACCCGATACTCAAAATGAGTATTGGGGTATATTAGATTTGTGGTAAAAGTGGATGTGTCTAACGTCCAGAAGATATCGTTTCCGATCCCATAAAGTATATATATTCTTGATCAGCATCAATAGCCGAGTCGATTGAGCCCTGTCTGTCTATCCGCCTGTCCGTCCCTATCAGCGCCAAGTGCTCAAAGACTATAAGAGCTAGAGCAACGACATTTTATATCCGGACTTCTGTGATATGTCACTGTTACAAGAATATTTCAAAACTTTGCCCCGCCCACTTCCACCCCAACAAAGAACGAAAATCTGTGGCATCCACAATGTCAAAAATACAAGATATAGTCGTAGAAGTTGACTATATCTTCTAGAGTGCAAAATTTCATTCTTTCTCGCTCTGTCTCTCTTTAACACACAGGTTTCATGGTCGGTTTTGCCAGTTGCAAAATGTGAGTTCAAGGATCTCAGAAGCTATAAGAGCCAGAGCAACCAAATTTGGTATTTACACTCCTGTGATATCGGATCTTGACCGTTTGGTCTCAAAATTTCGCACACCACCTTCCGCCCCCGTAAAGGGCGAAAATCTGGGGCATCCACAAATTTCAGAGACTATTAAGGCTATAGCAACCAAATTTGGTATCCGCACTACTGTTAGATCTCACTATAAAACGTATATCTCAAAATTTCGCCCCACCCCCTTCCGCCCACACAAAGGACGAAAATCTGTTGCATCCACAATATTGCAGATTCGAGAAAACTAAAAACGCACAATCATAGAGAATGACCATATCTATCCGGTTGCTAAATCTGGATCAGCTCGGATCATTTTTATAGCCAAAAGGAACAAATAAATTTGGAACAAACAAATTTCTGTTTCTCTTGCACGCACTCTTTGTCGTGTCGTTTAATATTAGCGGCGTCTGCCGGAGGAAAGCCATACTGACTAACTATCGGGTATAAATGTAGAGTTGCGGTCTCCGCAGCAACTCCCAACGTTCCTCCTCGTTTCCTCTGAAATTGTCTCAATCGGGGAAAATATTGGCCTTCCAATAATGAAATGACCTGGTGTTAATACGTCCAGATCGTCAATATCATATGTAGCTGTAATCAAAGGGCGTGAATTTAATACCGCTTCAATTTGACATAATAGAGTTGCCATTTCCTCATAGGTTAAATTATTGTCCCCAATTACACTTTTTAAGTGATATTTCACTGATTTTACCCCAGCTTCCCAAATACCTCCGAAGTGAGGTCCTGCCGGGGGAATAAAATGCCACTCGATCTGTTCTCTTGCTAATATTGTCACCACTTTAATGTTGTCTTTGAGGACTCTTTGGTATTCCTTGTCTAATTTGCTCGAAGCTCCCACAAAGTTGGTTGCATCATCGGACAAAATGTTTGCACATTTTCCTCTTCTTGAGAAAAATCTTCTAAGTGCAGCTAGAAATGTATCTGAAGTAAGATCGTTGACTACTTTCAAATGAATATCCTTTGTCGCCATGCATACGAATACGGCAATATATCCCTTATAGAATTTCTGCCGCCGCTTTTTTAGAGCATCGGATATGGTACGGCCTGGCGAAGTCTACCCCTGTATTTGTAAACGGGTGCGACATTGTAGCTCTGTATTTCGGCAGATTTCGATACCTAGCACAGGTGACACACTCTTTAAGTTTTTTCTTTAAGCAAATTAAGCAATTAAGCACAAATATCCAAAATTTTCGCTGGATATAGTTTCGCATCATATTAATTCCACCGTGCAATGTTTCTTTATGTGCATTCTTGATAATTAAAGACGTCAAGTGACACTTATCTCAAAATCTAAGGATGCTTAACCTCAAATTCCGCGTTGGATTTTTGCAATCTACCTCCAACTCGTAACAATCCATCTTTATCTAAGAACGGATTTAAGCTTAATTCTTTATTTTTTGTTTCTATTTCCTATTTATTAATTAGTCTAGCTGTTTAGGAACTGAATTGGAAAGCTTGTTGTTGTTTTACTATTTATACTTTGGCACTCTAAATCTCCTTCACTGTCAAAAATGGAAGAAATTCTTTCTTTTTGGTTTTGATTTGAATAAACCTCAATTCATATGCAATGACTCTTTCTTGCTTATTAGATTTGTGGTAAAAGTGTGTAACGTCCAGAAGGAATCGTTTCCGACCCCATAAAGTATATATATTCTTGATCAGCATCAATAGCCGAGTCGATTGAGCCCTGTCTGTCTGTCCGTCCGTCCGTCTGTCCGTCCCTATCAGTGCCTAGTGCTCAAAGACTATAAGAGCTAGAGCAACGCCACACCCCTTCCGCCGCCGCAAAGGACGAAAATCTGGGGCATCCAAAAAGCTCAGAAACTATTAAGGCTAGAGCAACCAAATTTGGTATCCGCAATCCTGTTAGATATCACTATAAAACGTATATATCCGAATTTCGCCCCACCCCTTTCCGACTCCACAAAGGACGAAAATCTGTTGCATCCACAATATTGCAGATTCGAGAAAACTAAAAACGCACAATCATAGAGAATGACCGTATCTATCAGATTACAGAATCTGGATCAAATCAGATCATTTTTATAGCCAATAAGAACAAATTAAGTTGTAGTCGCTACGCAGCGCCCGACGTCACGCTCAGACTGATTTTCTGTCTCTCTCGCACGCACTCTTTATCGTGTCGTTCAATATTAGCGGCGTCTACCGGAGGAGAGCCATACTGACTAAGTATCGGGTATAAATGTAGAGTTGCGGTCTCCGCAGCAACTCACAACGTTCCCCCTCGTTTGCTATTACAATTTTTGTGCCAACAACTAATTTTGCTTCTTGTTTTTTCTTTTGGCCAATGTTCCTTAGATTTCGCCAACCATTGAGGCCCTTTCCACCAAATCTTAAAATCTTGTAGCTTATCTGCACTAATGCCCCTTGATGCTACATCTGCTGGATTGTCTTCAGTTCTAACGTGTCCCCATTTAATTTCATTAATTCTTCTTACTTCGTCAGTTCGACGCCTGATAAACTTGTCTTTATTGTCTCCATTGTTTTTATAGGCTAGAGTAATAGTATAATCAATCCAGGCATAACCGCTATTTTCACCCGTTGAATTAATTTTGCCAAAAGATGTGCCGCACAAAGTTCTAATTATACCCGATACTCAAAATGAGTATTGGGGTATATTAGATTTGTGGTAAAAGTGGATGTGTGTAACGTCCAGAAGGAATCGTTTCCGACCCCATAAAGTATATATATTCTTGATCAGCATCAATAGCCGAGTCGATTGAGTCCTGTCTGTCTGTCTGTCTGTCCGTCTGTCCGTCTGTCCGTCCGTCCGTCTGTCCGTCGCCTTCAGCGCCTAGTGCTCAAAGACTATAAGAGCTAGAGCAACGATGTTTTGGATCCAGACTTCTGTGATATGTCACTACTACAAAAATATTTCAAAACTTCGCCCCGCCCACTTCCGCCCCCACAAAGGATGAAAATCTGTGGCATCCACAATTTTAAAGATATGAAAAAACCAAAAACGTAGAATTGTAGAGAATGACCATATCTTTAAGACTGCAGAATCTGAATTGGATCGTATTATTATTATAGCCAGCATCAAGAAAACAATTTCATTTTTTCTCGCCCTGTCTCTCTCTAACACACACGTAGCATAGGCGGCTTTGCTTAGAGTAAAACATTAGCGCCTAGATCTCAGAGACTACAAAAGCTAGAGCAACCAAATTTGGTATCCACACTCCTAATATATCGGACCGAGACGAGTTTGTTTCAAAATTTCGCCACACCCCCTTCCGCCCCCGCAAAGGACGAAAATCTGGGGATATTCAAAAATCTCAGAGACTATTAAGGCTAGAGTAACCAAATTTGTTATCCGCACTCCTGTTAGATCCTACTATAAAACGTGTATCTCAAAATTTCGCCCCACCCCCTTCCGCCCACACAAAGGACGAAAATCTGTTGCATCCACAATATTGCACATTCGAGAAAACTGAAAACGCAGAATCATAGATAATGACCATATCTATCAGATTGCTGAATCTGGATCAGATCGGATCATTTTTATACCCAAAAGGAACAAATCAATTTGCACTGGCTATGCAGCACCCGACATCACGCTCAGACTGATTTTCTGTCTCTCTCGCACGCACTCTTTGTCGTGTCGTTCAATATTAGCGGCGTGTGCCGGAGGAGAGCCATACTGACTTAGTATCGGGTATAACTAAGAGTTGCGGTGTCCGCAGCAACTCACAAAGTTCCCCCTCGTTTTTATATCTTAGTTATAGCCATGGAAAAAATAATTTGACATTTCATATATTTTCCGTATTTTTTAAAAGTTTCTTTGGTGAATATTTTTAATTTTTAAAGTTTTAGAATTTTTTTTTGTGTACAGTAATGTGTCAAAATATAACAAACCAACTTTTTATACCCGATACTCAAAATGAGTATTGGGGTAAATTAGATTTGTGGTAAAAGTGGATGTGTGTAACGTCCAGAAGGAATCGTTTCCGACCCCATAAAGTATATATATTCTTGATCAGCATCAATAGCCGAGTCGATTGACTGTCTGTCCGTCTGTCCGTCTGTCCGTCTGTCCGTCCGTCCGTCTGTCCGTCTGTCCGTCCCGTTCAGCGCCTAGTGCTCAAAGACTATAAGAGCTAGAGCAACGATGTTTTGGATCCAGACTTCTGTGATATGTCACTACTACAAAAATATTTCAAAACTTCGCCCCGCCCACTTCCGCCCCCACAAAGGATGAAAATCTGTGGCATCCACAATTTTAAAGATATGAAATAACCAAAAACGTAGAATTGTAGAGAATGACCATATCTTTAAGACTGCAGAATCTGAATTGGATCGTATTATTATTATAGCCAGCAATAGGCGGCTTTGCTTAGAGTAAAACATTAGCGCCTAGATCTCAGAGACTACAAAAGCTAGAGCAACCAAATTTGGTATCCACACTCCTAATATATCGGACCGAGACGAGTTTGTTTCAAAATTTCGCCACACCCCCTTCCGCCCCCGCAAAGGACGAAAATCTGGGGATATTCAAAAATCTCAGAGACTATTAAGGCTAGAGTAACCAAATTTGGTATCCGCACTTCTGTTAGATCTCACTATGAAACGTATTTCTCAAAATTTCGCCCCACCCCCTTCCGCCCCCACAAAGAACGAAAATCTGTTGCATCCACAATATTGCACATTCGAGAAAACTAAAAACGCAGAATCATAGATAATGACCATATCTATCAGATTGCTGAATCTGGATCAGATCAGATAAATTTTATAGCCAAAAGGAACAAATCAATTTGCACTGGTTACGCATCGCCCGACGACCCGCTCAGACTGATTTTCTGTCTCTCTCGCACGCACTCTTTGTCCTGTCGTTTAATATTAGCGGCGTCTGCCGGAGGAGAGCCTTACTGACTTAGTATCGGGTATAAATGTAGAGTTGCGGTATCCGCAGCAACTCACAACGTTCCCCCTCGTTTTCGAATAGTTTTCCGATTCTTCTTTGGATTAACTTTGCTTTTGCTGGCTATTATAATTGTAGAACTATCTACCTTGGCATACACTACGGCAGCATAAGCCTTTTCGGATGCATCGGCAAACCCATGAATTTGCATCGACTTATTGTGCTGAGAATTTAGCCATCTTGGTATCCGAATGCTCTCTAACTCTGTTAAACTATTTTTAAACTAATTCCATTCCCGAGTATCCTGTTCTGATAATTCTTAATCCGAATTTTTGTCTGCTAGACAAAGTTTTTGAATAAAAAATTTTCCGACAAGTGTCACTGGAGTTCACTGGAGACAACTAGCCTAAGGGGTCATACATCTTGGCTGAGGTAGATAATACTATTCTCTTGTTATTTTTCTTAATTGGTTCATAGTGGAAATTGAACGTAAGCTCGTCTTTAACCGGTTCCCATTGTAGTCCTAAGGTTTTGACGGATTCATTCTCCTCAACGGTAATACTTTATTTTATTTGGCTTTATTTGGCCGTCAGCCATCGGGTGCTACAGGGTGACAAACGGATGACGGGTCGGCTCGCACAACTGTGAACTTGGAACTGAGGCGCAGCCGCTCCGGTTAGTAATACCCGGTGCGGTCTGCGTCTCACACCCCCCCCCCCCCCCCCCCCCCCCCCCCCCCCCCCCCCCCCCCCCCCCCCCCCCCCCCCCCCCCCCCCCTAGGACACACAGGGTTGCGAGCGAACCGTCACCCGCCGTAACTGTGCACACCGGTGGAAGTGCGACTATACTCTCCCCGTGAGGGCGGCTGGAAACAGGTCCTAGCACGGTCATGTCTCTGCTAGGATGCTGGCGTGGTAGTCGGGCGGAGAGAAGAAAACTCTCAGTGAAATTACCCCAATCCAAGGTGACACTGTTATATGCCGAGGGATGCATGGCCGGGGGGTGCCCGGTCGCTAATATGCGGACTCTGGATACCTGCCGACCTCCAGTTTAAATCAGGCTTCCCGGGGCAAGCGGGCTATGCCTCGGGTGACCATCCCCTTCCCGCCTACTCGTGGGAACTACTATGTCAAACACTCTAAATATAAAAACCAACAAAACCGCAAAGGAGCTCGGTACTCCTCTTAAAGTACCGGAGGGACAAGCCAATCCCTCTGCACCAGCGCCTGGGAAACCGGGTCCAAAGAAGACGGGGAAGGAGACTGAGTCGGTCCACCGTCTTCAGGCAGCAGCCGCAGCGAGGGGGGGCCCGAAAAGCCAATCGGGTCCTTCCAAGTCGGGTGGCTCCAAGGGCGAAGCGGATACCGGGGTGGCTGCCAAGCAGAGCGTAATCGCGGCTGGTAAGCGCACCGGGACCGAAGAACCCATGGGAGCCCCGGCGGGCAGCGTCTCTGCACCACGGGGAGGAAAGCCGTCGTACCAGGACAGGAGACGAGCGGCTTTCATCCTGTCCAACGAAGACCCGAACTTCAGGGTGTCAGCCGAAGGAAAGGAGCAGAGGCTGTGGGCCTCCTCAATCCTTCCACTGTTCCAGCCAGCCAAAGCCGGAAAGGGCGCAACCAAGGCCCCCAACAAGCGGCAACGCTCAGCGGAGGACCCCGCAAATCAGTCAGGCCAAGCCCAGCAAGCCAAGCGGGTGAAGACCCACCTCACGAACCGGTCGTTCGCTGAGGTGGCGAGGGGCAAAACCCTGATCGGTGTCCTGGACAGGGGCGCCGAGGACGGCCATGTCCCTCGCGATAAGTGGCACCTGGTGGAGAACGAGCTCCAGGACCGGTTCCTACTGGAACTGGAGGAGAACGGCGGACCACCGCCAAAGTGTGAGGACGCAGGGTGGCATCAAGGCAAGGTGAAAGCCATCGCCTGCCAAGACGCTCGCTCTGCGGCTCTCTACATGAAGACGGTGGCGGCCCTAAAAGAGGTCTATCCAGGGGCGAAACTGGAGGCCGTGAAGTGGGAAGATGTCCCTAGTCGCCCGAGAGCCAGAGCGTGGGTCTCGGCTAAGCCTGCAGAGCCTGAGAAGATCCTCAGGTTACTGCAGGTCTGCAACCCCACCTTCCTACAGCCGATTGGAAGGTGGAGGATATCCAAGGGCAGAGGCGCCAGATTATCCTCGTCCTAAATGAGGAATCCACTGATCTCCTCGAAAAGTCGGACGGTGTAGCTATGGATTATGGCTACAAGAAGGTCACCATATCCACTTACAAGTCCGATCGCAAGGGCAGGCAAGCGGAGGTCGAGCCAGACCCGGAGCTGCCGGAGATCCCGAAAGAGGGGGCCTCGTGCGAGGAAGACAACCCGGCGTCGGATGCGGCGTCCATGATGTCGGACGATATCTTAGACGACTACGCGTTCGACGAGAGCGACCTAGCCAGAGGTCTCAGCCACATCGTTGTCGGGGAGGAGCCGGAGTCCCCTGACAGCGATCTAGAAGCAACAATGGTGGAGGCGAGCCTCAGGAATGTCGTTGACGCTCCTGCAGATAAACCTCCACCATTGTAAGGCAGCATGCGCTGCTCTACTGCTCCACCTGGCCAAGGGTGGAGCCGACATAGTCCTCATCCAGGAGCCCTGGATCCTCGGAAACAGGGTCTCCGGTCTGAGGACTTCTGACTACAAGCTATATGTAGCTGAAACCGCAGGTAAAATTCGTACCTGCATTCTTGCAAAAAGAGAGTTGCACTTATTTTTGCTCCCAAATTTCAGCAATGAAGACCACACCGCAGTGAGCCTCGAAGGCCAGGAGCGCTCACTGAGGATCTGCTCCGCATACATGGGGCATGAACAACCAGACCCCCCTCCACACGCGCCTCTCCGGGCTCTAATCGCAGACTGCTCGGCCAAGGACATCGGCCTATTTGTGTGGTGCGATGCCAATGCACATCACTGTCAGTGGGGAAGCACTGACACAAACGAAAGGGGTGAGTACCTTTTCAGTTACTTACTGACCACTCAGATGGTCTTACTAAACCGGGGTAGTGATCCCACCTTTATCATTAAAAACCGCAAGGAGGTCCTGGACCTCACGCTTGCCTCTCATGAGATACAGCGTAACATTGTATCCTGGAGGGTCCTGGAAGAGCACTCCTTCTCGGAACACAGGTACGTGGAAACTGTCTTCTCCTTCTCAGTACCGAAGCCAGTCCGATTCCGAAACATCAGGCGGACAAACTGGACTCGGTACTCTGATTACCTCTGTCGTGTTCTCCCTGAGCCCCCATCTGAGGAGGAGTTCTCCACGGAGGCCACGACTCGTCTTCTTAAGATCTTTACCGACGCCTGCAATAAGGCGCTCGACAAAGCATGCCCCTCTGGCAAGAACAGAGGCCGGAAGAAACCTGAATGGTGGAATCCGAAACTGGGTGAACTCCGGAAAGCCTCCCGGAGACTCTTCAATAAAGCTAAGGCTGAAAACGTTGAGCAAAACTGGGCCGAATACAAGGCCAGTCTGTCAACCTACAACAAAGAACTAAGAAAAGCCAAACGCGCCTCCTGGCGTAAGTTCTGCAGCGAAATCGAGAGTAACTCAGAAGCCTCACGCTTGCGCAGAGTTCTCTCGAAGACAACACCCACCCTGGGCTACTTGAAGAACACCGAATAGTCGTGGACTACGTCCAGCGAGGAGTCGCTAAATCTTCTCCTAAATACCCACTTCCCTGGCTGCGATGAAAACAGACCCAACTACCTCGCGCCTCCTTCTGTCGCCTCAAATGCCATCTTGAGACTGCTAAGCCAGGAGAACATTTCCTGGGCGATCAGAAGCTTTAAACCCTACAAGTCCGCGGGGCCAGACGGCATTTTCCCTGCCCAACTGATTCACGCGGGACATAAAGCCATTAACTGGCTCAAAATAATTTACGAGGGAATCTTCTCCCACGGGTGCATTCCTGACACCTGGCTTCAGATCAAAGTCGTATTCATACCCAAGGCAGGCAAGCCCTCGCACACTGCCCCAAAAGATTTCAGACCCATAAGTCTATCGTCTTTTCTTCTAAAGGCGATGGAGCGGCTCCTGGGGCTGCATCTAACGGCGTGCATTCCGTCCAGTCTGATCTCAGACTCCCAGCATGCCTATCGGAAGGGAAGATCCACCGAAACGGCCCTACACTCGATCACATCGATCATCGAAGCATCCCTTAATTAGAAGGAGTACACCCTAGTAGCCTTCCTCGACATAGAAGGCGCCTTTAACAACATCCTTCCGACCGCCATCACGGGCGCACTGACGGATCTGGGCGTTGACTCCAGGACGGTGAGCCTGATCGATCAGATGCTACAATGCAGGACGGTTGAGGCATCACTGGGGACGTCAACGTGTACCAGATTTGTCAGCAGAGGCACACCGCAGGGCGGAGTCCTCTCGCCCCTCCTATGGAACGTGGCAGTGAACACACTGCTGCGGGAGATAGAGGGGGGTGGCTGCCGTGTGGTGGCGTACGCGGACGATGTTGCCATAGCATTCTCCGGAAAATTTCCGCAGACATTGTGTGAGTGCATGACAAGTACTCTCACGAAAATGTCGAAATGGGCAGACAAATGCGGGTTAGGCGTCAACCCGTCTAAAACGGAACTGGTGCTTTTCACTAGGAAGTACAAAGTTCCGGTACTGATTCCCCCAAGACTATGTGGGGAAACGCTAGTCTTCAGCAACAACGCCAAGTATCTTGGCCTAATCCTCGATAGAAAGCTCGATTGGAAATTGAGCATAGAGGATAGAGTAAAGAAGGCCACAGTGGCCCTCTATACTTGCAGGAAAGCCATCGGACTAAAATGGGGGAATGACCCCCTATATAGTTCGGTGGCTCTACACCGCCATCATACGACCAATCATGCTCTATGGAGTGGTGGTATGGTGGCCAGCCTTGGACAGAAGGACATGCCTCAATAAACTCAGCAGAGTTCAGCGCATGGCAGAGCTATGCATAACTGGCGGGCTACGCACTACTCCAGGGGAAGCCCTGGATACTGTGCTGGACCTCCTCCCTGTGGATCTCAGAAGGTGTCAACACTTTCCGCCCTCAGAATGAGAGAAGCCAGACTGTGGAAAGCATCCGCGGTTGGCACTCGGGAATCCTGATGAGACTCCCGCAATTACCAGAGAGGACAGATTACTGTATCCCCAGTGATCACCTCTCGACGCCCTTCCAGGTATCAATCCATCTAGGGAGGACTGGGAGATGGGCGAACCAGGACCTGCAAATGCGGTCCACTTCTACACTGATGGCTCAAAGCTAGACGGCCGCGTGGGAGGCGGAGTCTACTGCAGCGAGCTGAACATCAGTCATTGCTTCAGGCTCCCGGATCACTGTAGTGTGTTCCAAGCGGAGGTTGAAGCCATCAAGGAGGCCATTTCGATCGTCTCCAAATTACTTCTCGGACAGCCAAGCAGCTATCAAAGCTCTAGGCTCAATATCGTCGAACTCAGCGACTGTAAATGACTGCCGCAGGTCTCTGCACGAAATCGCAGAGCAGTTAGATCTCTTCCTTATGTGGGTCCCGGACACAGGGACATCGAGGGGAATGACGCCGCCGACGAGCTAGCCAGGCAGGGTACTACGATTCCTCTCCTACCGGAGAGGGAGCAAGTAGCGATGCCCTTGGCTACGTGCAGGCTCTTAACGCACGAATTGTTCGAGCAAAATGCCAATAGGAGATGGCAGCAAACCGTTTCCTGTAAAGTCTCAAGATTGATATGGCCATATCGATCGAAGAAGCGCTCAGCAGAGCTGTATAAACTCAGCAGAACACAGTGCTCTGCAGTTACTAGAGCCATTACGGGACACTGGCAGATCGGCACTCACGCCTCTAGACTGTCAATCCCTCATAACGACTTCTGCAGGAGTTGTCGCGACGAGGAGGAGGAGGAATCGGTCCCCCACTTCTTCTGCCACTGCCCAGCCCTTGGAAATCGTCGTCTTCGAATTCTCGGGCCGCTTTCCTCACGGACATTTCGGACCTGTCCGTAATCAAACCTGGGACCTTGTCCAAATACATTCAAGCCACCGGATGGGACTGCCCTTAACCTGCAGTAGTATGCTCTCACGGTTCGGGCAACGCGAAGGGGCACATGCCCATGCGGCAACACAACGGACCTTTTATAGGTCCAAGTGAGCTTGGGGCGGGAGGCTCTTATCCCCCCCTCCCGGCTACCGCCTTAACCTAACCTAAC